>NC_133617.1:603073263-603348263 GCF_048593235.1 Sminthopsis crassicaudata | reverse complement strand
TGTGATAGAACTAACCCCTATCTTTTGGACTCCAAGGCTGGCATTCTATCCTCCTTGCCACCATTTCTTTCATTTCAGTTATAATTATATGGAAAGCACTCATCATGTCTTGAGCTTAGAAGTCTGGTCCAGTAGAAAACCCATCAAATCCTTATTCTGCCACTTATTCCATGTTTGGCTTTGGTCAAATCACTTAATGTCTTCAGCCTCAGTTTATCACCTGTAAAATGAGGGTTTGAACTAGGTGATGTCTGAGGTCTCTTCCATCTTTAAATCTCCAATCCTATAATCCTAATCCTGCCAAGATAAATTTTAGCTCTCCTTTTTAAAAGCTTCATAGTGAGACACCTACACAGAGATTTATCCCCCAAAGCAAGGTTTTCAGGGCAGGGCAGTGAATGAAAAGGTTGGCCAGAAGCTGTGGGAGGTTCTGTCTCCAGCAGCCTGTACATAGCTGGCACTCTGACAGTGGGGTAAGGCCTGGGATTTTGCAAACTCCCTGAGGAAGCTGGCAGTCCATAGCAAGTAATAATGGAGCCTGTGTTCTTTGGTCATGAATCTCCTCACCTAGTCCTGGATCTCCTGCCAGATGGACGGAAACAGGCACCAATGTCAGATTTGCTGGTAGCCAGGAAGCACATCTGTGCTGGAGAGGTGATGGGCACACATAGAATTATGGGACAGAACTCAGAGGCCAACTCATTCAACCTGTCCCGGAATAGAAATCTCCTTTACACTATCCTGATAAATGGGTCTATTAGTTTTTTTTTTTTTTTTTTTTTTTTTTTTTTTTTTCTTGAAGACCTCCAGTGATGGGCAACTTCTTCTTTCTCAAAGCAGCCCAATATTTTTCTTAAAAGTTCCAGGTGTTGCAAAGTTTTAACTTGAAATTGAGTTGAAACATGTCTCTCTGCCACTGCCAAGTATTATTGTTCCTAGTTCTTCTACTGGGAGTTAACAGAACAGTTTAATCCCTCTCTTATAACAACCCTTCAAAAGCTTAAAGAGTACTTTCATGTCCCCTGTCTCTCTTTTCTTCTACAAGAAAAACTTTTCCCTTCCACAGCTATGTAATAGCCTCTAGCCATTTTCTTATCCTGATTGGCCTCCAGTGAATGCTCTTTAGTTCGTAAATATCTTTCCTCAAATGTGATGTCCAGATGAAGTCTGGAACCAAATATAGACTCCTCTATTTGATATTTGAAGTTCTTTACAACTTCCCCTTTTCCCACCGTTCCAGTATTCTTACATTTCTAATATTCCTCCCCACACTCTAGCCTCTAGGTACATTGGCCTGCTTGAAGGTCTTCCAATGGGATATTCCATTTCAATCTCTGTGCCTTTTCAATGGCTGCCCCCTCATGTTTGGTAGGCTCCATCATCTCACTTCTTACCTCTTGGTTGCCTTAGCTTCATTCAAGACTCATCTGAAGTCCTACTTTCTGCAGGAGGCATTTCCTAGTTCCTCTTCCCTCCCAGCTGCTAATACCCTCCCTTCTGAGATAACCTTTCAATTACTCTTTATATATGCCTCTCATTTACATTTATTCTCCATTAACATGCATACTTCTGAAAGTATGCCTTTCTTTGTATTCCCAGCACTTAGGATAGTGTTCCACACATAGGAAGAACTTAATAAATGCTTCTTGCCTGACCAATCAGGGCAGATGACATCAGGATTATCATCTCCTTTATCTAGATACCAGTATTCTATTCAAATAGGTTGAGAGTCCATCCCTTTTTGGCTGCCATTATATTCTGTCGATTCATATCAAACTTGAAATCTTTATCACAAGAATTATTGTCCCATGTGGTCTCTATTCTGTACTTGCTATTCTTAATTTTTAGCTTTTAATATTTTATCCATACTTTATGCTTTACATCATATTCATTTCTGGATATCTCAACCATACTCATAACCCATGAAACTTTCCTTGCAGTGAAAGAAAAAAGAATAAAAATGGGTAAGCAATAGTTAAGCAACTATCAGAGAGACTTTAACACATCACAACATTCATAATCTAACTCCCAGTTTCTTAAACTTGGTTCATAATTCCATATGTGGAGGTTGTAAAATTATGATTTATTATCACTAAATATTTTATTTGTATACCTATTTTATATACCCACTTAGTCACTTAGAAACTTTTCAAGCAAGCAAAAGAGAGTCATAAGTGGAAAAAGTTTAAGAAGTCCTGGTCATTGTAACTAACAATCATAGTACCCCACCTCAGACAGAAAATGAAGAAAATGCATTTCCTTCTCTCTTTTCTGGGCTCAAAATTGGTCATTAAATTACATAGTATTTAGTTTACATTCAGCACTTTAGTAGTTGATTTTTTTTTAATCCAAGTCTAGGGCTTTACATTTATCTTCATTAAATTTCCTTTTGTTAGAATGATCCATTGTCCTAGTAATCTTTTTTGGGCCCTGATTAAATTACTCAATATCCTAACCCAGTTGTATATTGTTCACAAATCCAATCAGCATGCAATCTATCAAGAACTTCTGATTCTAAGCTTCCCCTTTTTTCTCTTTCTAGATGAGGAAACAGTATAACCCAGTGAGAGGAATGTGGGATGTAGAGTTGAAAGCACATGGGTTCAAATCTCAGCTTTAACACTCTATCACATTCTGTGTGATCTTCCACAAATTACTCCTCTTTTGAGCTTCAGTTTCCCCATTTGTGAAATGAGATGGGAACAGGAGGGTTAGATGATCTTCAAGGTCTCTCCTAATTCTACATTTGTGATTCTAAGATCATAAATTATGTTTTTTGAAAGTTATAGTATTTGAGATTCTATTTTTCTACTTTTAAGTAAACAATCACATCACACAATCTGAGAGATGAGAGGATGGACCAGTGCGTAATTCATTTTGACAAGCATTTATCAAGTGTCTACTCTCTTCAAGGCACTGTCTTATGTACTATACCTGGTAAGACAACAATGAAACAATCTCTGTCTTCAGGGAGCTTTTATTTTACTTGAGGATGGAACACACACACACGAGTAAAGAAAAGCCGAAGTTAATGTCAAATAATTACAAGTGGTAGCCCTAAAACAAACAGGATTGGATTCATATAGAAGACGGACTCTCAAAGAGATCATACAAGAAACCTTCAGCTCTGGTGAAATATGATTCAGTGATATGGAATAGCATGGCAGTGGAATAGAGTGATGGATATGAAATCAGAGGAGTATCTTATCCTGATATTTACTATATGTGTTGCCTTGGAAAAAGAGTCACTTACCCACTCTGTGCCTCAGTTTCTTCATCTGTGAAATTAAAAAGTTGGAAGGGATGGCTTCTAAGATCCCTTCTGTGGTCCTAACAAAGGGAAGTATGTTCTACAATGTACATCAGAGACTAAGAAGCAAATGTTGAAGCTGGCTGATGCTCTGGAAAGAGCATGGACCTCAGATGAAGGAGCCCTCTCTGGTCTAAATGCCACTTTTCCCTCTAGCCAACTTTGAAGTTGGGTGAATCCTTTTGCTTCCTTAGACTTTATTTTCTCTTTTCTTACAAGTGAGGAAGCTGCATTCTATAACTGTGAACACCTTACACTGATAGCCTTTCTCTAATTCACCAAGGTCAGTATGGGTGCCAGCTCAACTCCTCAGAGGAACTTTAAGAAACTCAGTAGAAAATTAGTTCATATAGAATGTTCCTTTGGAGAATTTCTTTAAAATGAGACTAATTTCCATTTATCTTCTATAAAATTCTCTAAACAAATCCTATTAGTCTATTTTAGTGCGATCATTAAACCATTTATTGCTAAAATAAAGAGTTGGACTAGCTTAATTCTAAGGTCCTATCCACTGGACATCCTATGTTTGATTTTCCAGACTTGTACTCTGATCTGGCCTATGTTACAAAATTATATCAGATGTCATGGCTTATTTTCAATGCAATCCTATAAACCTTGATTAAGCAGATAGCATGTGCAAGGAAATGTGCTATATATAGTGCATACAAGGAAAATAAAAGAAATTTTAAAAAACACCAATTCCTTCCTTCAGGAAATTTATAATCTACGTGTTAAAGGTTTGGAAAGGAATTGTTGCAAATTGAAAGCATCATATAAATGCAATAAAATAATGAACACTTAAAGTTTTTCAAAATGTTTCACAAATATTATCTCATTTGGTCTTCCTCACAATAACTCTGTGAAGTAGTCAAAAAGCTAAGTCAAGCATTTATTAAATTCATACAGTGAATGTAAGCTATGCATTTATAAAGTGCCTACTATGTGCTAGAACTTAATAACTGCTAGGTTTTTTTCCAGCTTTAAAGATAAGGTCCTATGAAGAAAAACTGGATTTCAAGTGAGAGAATGATTAGGATATATAGATATGGGGATTGTCTGTGTACAGAGCTCATAAAACCTCCATGAGCAAATAATAATGGCCAGGAAGAGAAGATAACAGAGACTAGAATACAGACAAGTGGAATGACCACTTTTAAGGGGACAGAAGTTGGATGATGATTTGGCAGATTGGAAGGAATAATCAGATAAGCAGGAGGAGAGCCAAGAGAGAGCAGTGCCACAGAAACCGAGAGATGTTCCAAGTGCTAATGGCTCTCCCAGATCTGATATGCTGTGTTTGATCTGCTAAGGTCCCATCCCACAGTGGCATTCTGTAATTCTGTGACTCTGTTCTCTGACCTCTATGAACTAATACCTACATGAATATCCCCAAGAAAGATAATCTTAAAAGACATCTAAATGCAATCATTAGGAGACACCGGGAAACACCTTCCTTATGCTCTTCTTGGTCTTGAATAATTTGACTGTAATTGTTCATGAGTCTTTGACATCATTTCCAGTCCTGAAGTAGGTTTCTGTCTGGGGTGATAATAGAGGACCAGGCATAATGAGACACCCATATGTATATTTAGCACTAAAGGCTGGAAGACAGAGAAAAGAATCGCTTAGTGCTCCAAACGTCCTTGAGGCAGCACATGGATCCTATCCCGAGGTCCTGATGCAGCCAACTTTTCCTCTGTTCACACAGAAAGAAATGATCTTCCTTGGCTACCTTGTTGTGAATTGTTTTGACTAAAGAAATAATATCTGAGTGTCCAGATTATCCTGTATATTGTTCTGTTGGGTTGTAAGAAGGGATGGCCACTTATCACCCTATTAGAATCACATGGTTTAGAACTAGAAGGGATCCCAGAGAAGAATCTCCACATCATTTTACAATAAGAAAACTGAGACCCAGAAGGTAACTTCCTCAAGATCCCATAGGTATGTGACAAAAGAAGGGAAAGTTCAAACCTAATGATTTTCCCCATGTTAGTACTTTCTCTCTGAGATAATTTCCCATCTACTCTATATGCTTCTTGTATGTATGTAGTTAATTTCATGTTATCTTCCTCAATATAATGTAAGCTCCTTGAGGGCAGGAACCATTATTTTGTCTTTCATTATATCTTCAGAAACAAGCACAATGTCAGATGCATATTAAGTTCTTAAGAAAAGCTCATTGATTTGCTGTCTAAGCTTGGAGCACCAAGATTGGTACAATTATGACCTTGAGAAGAGGAATAGGAATCTATCAAAAGAGCTGGAGAAGGAATGTGTTAACGTCCAGCAAATATGGCATCTAGGCCATGTATTCATGTATATTTTGGATATAACTTCTGAATGGAAGCTGGATTGGAATTAGCTTCCATAGGGAAAATAGAGCTACATAATTCTATTGACTAGTAAGGGCAAATTATAATGAAGACTAGAAAAAAATCTATAATTCTGCAAATTCCTTAGCATTTTTATACTCTTCTGTATACTTTGAAAATTCCATATGTATCTATTTTTATTCTACTCTTTGTAACCAATAACTTCTTAAAACTTAAGTGTAGCTTGTGTTAAAGAATAGAAAATATGACCAATATCAGAGAAGATAGATGAACATGAGTATACATAGAGATATATTTTGCCTAATGTTACAAACTGGTTTCAGGAAAATATGACTCTAGGTGAAACAATGTTACATGGGGTCATTAGTTGTAAAGGAACTAGTGAAGTATAAATATTTAAAGTAAGCAATATATTTTCTTGAATTTAGCTAGTGTATAATAATTATAATGTATTAATTGCTACATTTGGTAAAAGTACATACTAGAATAGGAATTCCTTCCTCCAGATTCTGCAATCCACTATGCCATCTATTTGCCAAATACTGGTCATCTCATAGTATAACAAAAGGACTAAATGAAGGGTGCCTAGGAACAGATCTAAACAGGTGTTTTTTACTATGAAACCTTCTTACATATGAGTTCATTTCCAGCTTTTTAGTGAACTTTTCTAAATTTTAATTTTAAAAAAGTCCTCCAGCTAACACAAAAATTGCCTGAGGATGATAAGGGTTTTATATCACTATAGGAATTCTAGAGTCTACAAAATATTTTCCTCACAATAGTCAAGTAGGACAAAGGTTATTATTCTCATTTTCCAGATGAGGAAACTGAGGCTCAAAGAAGTTAAAAGATTTTCTTGTACATATTTAGGGAAGAGCTGGGACTGGAATCTACCGCCATCTAAGCCAATGATCCCTTTGCCACTCTGCTACTTTTTGCAGACACTTGAATTGCTTCAGACTATCTGCCAGCATCTAAAAATAGATACACTGTAGTACATATAATTTTTGTAAGCTAACTAACATATGACTATCTCATGGAATGTTAGGTTACTAGTTTTTCCAAGACTATCTGTCTACCTGTCTGTCTATCTATCTATCTTCCTATTATCTATTTAAATCTATTTATCTTTCTATAATGTATCCATGCATCTATCATCTATCTCTTTATGCATTTACTTATCTTTCCATCCTCTATTTATAAATCTTTTGTCTATCTCTATTTCCTTATCTATAACCAATCTCCATCCATCATTTTATCATCTATCATCTACTTGTCTACCTATTAATCTATCAGTTATCATTTATTTTCCTTTCTATCTATTACCTATCTTTTATATATTTACTTATCTACCATCTATCTAATATATATCTATCTTCTATCTCTATCTAAATACCTATATATGTATATATAGGTATATATATATATATATATCACCTATCTCTCTCTATCATCCATCATCTATCTATCTCTTTATCTACATCTAGATGCCTATATATCTCTCTGATTTATAAGGCAACTTTAAAGGTCTGGGGAATTATTTTGGATCTATGATTTCATTGATGTAGGAAATTCCCAATCTGGAAGTTTTTTCGACCTTTGGCAATGGACAGCTAGCCTATAATTGTAACTTACAACCTTAGAGAGTTGCCTGGGGCACTGAGAGGTTGTGTCTTGGTCATAGTCAAACAGCTGGTGTGAATCAGAAGCACAGCTTACACCCAGGTTTCCTGGACTCCAAGGCTAGCCTTCTGCCCAATGTTCCATATTGTAATCATTCAGCCACATACTGCACATGAGAAACATTGGCCAAGAAACTGTGAGCCCAGTTGCAAAAGTATTATACTGTATTCTGCAGAGAAGAGATTCAAAAGGTGGATAGGTGATATGGTGGCTGCAGTCTGGCCACAGAATTAGGAAGGCTTTAGCCACTTACACAACAGTGTGATCCAAGGCCAGTTAGTTAATTAACCTCAGTTTCCTCATCTGTAAAATGAGGATAATAATAATACCTACCTCTTAGGATTGTTGTGAGAAGCAAGTGAGGTAATAATTGTAAAGTGCTTCACAAACCTCAAAGTGCATTTATGAATGTTAGCTATTATTAATTTATTATTGGTATTACATACTCCAAATAAAACGTATCTTGAAAGAAAATTTGCCTTTAAATGTGATTTTTTGCAATTCAAAAGCTAAGAAGAATTTCCCTAATTGGCCTCTCTTGTATCTTGTTTTCTTATCCAACCAAGATCTGTGCTGACTTTTACGATGGGAGGCAGGAAAAATAGTTATTAGTTAAAACCCATCCCTTATGTTAAACCTCACAGACATAAAGGCAGGAATATAAAAGGTATTCCAGCCATTCCCTCCCACCTTGAACAGAATTGGAAATTTCATTTTGTTCATTCTGTAGAAAGAGAGAAAAAGGAACAAGAGTGGGAATCAGGCCCACATATCCCCTCTGATCTGCCTGCATATCTGACCTGAATGTCTGATTTGGTCTCACTATATTCTGAGCAAGTGATACCATAAATGGAACGAGATTATCTGATGGGGGAGGAAGGAATGGCCATCCTCCAATCAGGTCCAATTCCCTTGGGTTAGCTCTGCTTATTCTGTTCAGACCTCTTCTGTCCTCTGCTTGACCTCTCAAGTGAATCACTCTGGTTAGGAGAACAAGGAGAAAGGAATTTTCTTATCCAGTGCTCTCCTGACTTAGTTAAGAAATAGGACTTGCCTCCTCCTTCACCCTTAGAACAATAATGGCCCAACTCCACTGGGCAGAGTTGAAGTTACTGCCAAGCTCCCCAGTGCAAGGGTGTGGATGTACGTCCTTGGGGATAGAGGAGGGTAGGAAACAGAGCAGCCTAGAGCAAGGCCTTCCTGAACTTGACCCTTGATACACACCCTTGGCTGCCTGTCCTTTATCCTTCTGGGCCTCCAAAGAGTCACTCAGAACCATTCTTACTCTGTAAGTTATTTATTACTCACCTTACCACTGTTGAGGTGTTTAGTTTTGCTCTTCATGATCCTGTAGGTCATAGCATACTATCCATGGGGTTTTCTTGGCAAAGATATGGAATAACTTGCCATTTCCTTTGCCAGTGGATTAAGGTGAACAAGAATTAAATGACTTGATCGTGGTTACATAGCTAGTAAGTATCTGAGTATAGATTTGAACCCAGATCTTTTCCGTCTATATAAATTCCACAGAAGTCCTTTATGGGATAGGAGTGAACCATAAATTCATAGAATGTTAAAATTGGGAAGGGAGGGGGACACGCATTCTTAGAGATTTATGAAGGTGCAGTCCCTCATTTTATAGAGGAAGAAAAGACTCAAGCAGGGAGAAGTCTTGGCTGAAGTCCCCACCTACTCAAAGAAGTCACACTTAGGGCTCCAAATTCCCTGTCCTAGTCTCTTCTTACCACATTAGGCTCCCATCCTCTGAACTTCAGGCAGCAGCTTTTCCCTCATCATAGACAAAAAATAGACCAAACTCTTGTTTGTAAAGTGCTTAGCAAACCTCAAAGTCCATTATGAATGTTAGTTGTTATTAATTTATTAGTAGTATTAAATACTCCATATTAAATGTATTTTGAAATAAAATTTGCCTTTAAATGTGATTTTTTTACAATTCAAAAGCTAGTTAGAAATTTAACCAGTTCCCTAATTATCCTCTCTTGTATCTTGTTTTCATATCTAACCAAGATCCTTTTGCTGACTTTTATGATGGGAGAAGGAAAAATAATTATAAGTTAAAAACTAATAAAATAATAATATGTAATATATATAATAAATAGTATGCAATAAAATATAAATAATAATAAAAAGATGAAGTATGGTTGATTAAGAGACTCACAAAGATGTAATTCAATGAAAATGAAGCCCTTTGAAGAAGGCACTTTTTTTGTCTTTGAAGATCCAGCTCCTAGTCCCATGTTTTAAGAATATTTTGTTGAAATGAACTTATTTGAAGTCAGTGTCAGTACAGTGAAGAGAGAGCTGGTTCTGGAGCCAGAAAAACCTGGGCTCAAGATCCATCCTGAACAAACACTGGCTATGGGATTCTGGGATAATCATTTCATCTCTCATTGTTTTGAAAAATTATGTAAAATGAAAAAGTTCCAGAAAAAATCAAGAGGTATTAGTAGAGGAAGACTTTCACAGGGCAATCATAAGGCTTGTCCTAAATACTCTGCATACATACCCACCTCACAACAAGTGCGGTCTCACTCCTGGATTGTTTGAATTTTGTTGTTGTTGTTTATTTGAATCATGGGATAATAGATTTTGATCTGGAAAATACCTCAGGGGCAACCTGTTTAACCTGGAATTGAACAGGAATATTTTTAGCAATATAACTCAAAAGTGATAATTTGGACTCAACTTAAAGACCTCATTATAAGGATTCATTATTGAGACACAGTATGGCACAATAGGGAGTCCTGAATTTAACACTGAAGGATCTTAGTTCAAATATCAACCCTTCTCTTGCTCTCTCTTTGAGCTTGGATAAAGTATTTCACTTCTCCAGGACTCAGTTTCCTCCTCTTGGTAAAGCTCAGGTCTGGGTGTATCAATAACACTTTCCTCCCATAAACTTCAGTGGCTCCCTATTATCTCTAGGATAAAGTCTTTTACAACATGTTCTCCACCTAATTTTCTACTCTTCTTCCCCTTTTATATGCTCTATGGTCTAGTCATATTAGTCTGCCAGCTATTCCTTGCATTCAACACCCATTTCTTTTCTCCTTATCTGTGCCCCCATGCATAGGGTAATCTCTCCATTCCCTCTGCCTCTACCTTTGGGTTCTCCTGGTCTCTTTCAAGATTAATTTCCAAGATCTGGATTCCAATCTTGCTTCTGATATGTTCTAACTATATGGCTAAAGGCAAATTTCTCAGTGCTATTGGTGATTCTCTAAGACTTTAAGGCACAGTTACCAAACAGCAACTGCGGAGGAGTTTCTATATTGGGAATTCCCTGTGCCAAGGAAATCACAAGGCTGGAACCCCCAAATTTGCTATATAGTTTATATGGGGCTTTACATACAATAACTCATCTGAAATTCACAACAACCATATAAGCTGTTGTGTAAGTATTATCACTGCTTTACAGATGAGGAAACTGAGACTAAATTAAATAGCAATTATAGAGAAAAGAACACAACAACCTCCATGAGCACTGGTACAGATATTATTGTCACTGCTTTGCAGATGAGGAAACTGAAAATAAGACTGACAATAATTATGAAAGAAAGAACAATAAATTTGGAGTCAGAAGAACTGGGTTAATATCTAGATTTTATTATAGCTATGTGACCTTGGACAAGGTTGTAAAATAGGTTGATAGGGCTAGATTATCTTAAATGTCCCTTCTATCTCTATAGCAAAGATCCAGTGATCCTACCTGGTACCTGTGTGACCCATAGGCATGAGATTTCACCTTTAGGTCTCAGTTTCCTTATTTGAAAAAGATTATTCAACCAGATCTTGTGAAAGACCTTACAGAGGTTAAGGGACCTGGCCAAGATCACAGAGCTTGAAAGGCATAAAGCTAGGATCTCCACCTATGTCTTTCCACTTCAGCCTGCTGCCTAGGCTTTCTTGATATACTGTATACCTTCTAAAAATATGAAGTTGGATTATTCTCTCAAGGGGCCCAAATCCCTGTGTGGAATGGATCCAAGTTATCATGTTGCTTTTCTCCAAGAACACTCAGTGACTAGATAAGAAATTTTAGAGCACAATTATTTTATTTTGGTTTTCCAAAACATCCAAGTTGATGGATATAGATGTGTTGTTTCTTCTTTCCTGGGTAGATTTCTAAACTTCTGTCTGCCTTAGTTTCCCCATCCATATAATAGAGATCATATTATCACTTAGTTCCCAGAATTATTCTGAGGATAATCTTTCTATCTCTACCTAATCTGTCTTTTTTCTTTTTCTTTTTTTCTTTCTTTCTTTTGCTGAGACAATTTGCCAGAGTCACACAGCCAGGAAGTGTTAAATATCTGATATTAGATTTGAACTCAGGTCCTCCTGACTTCAGAGCTGGTACTCCACCCACTGTGCCACATAGCTGCCCCCCTAATCTTTCAAATACTTGAAGACGGCAATCATGTCCCATGTTAGCCTTCTTTTCTTAGGTAGCTATGTGATGCAATAGATAGTGCTGGACCTGGAATCAGCAGTCTGAGTTCAAATCTGGGCTTAGGCATTTATTCATTGTGTGATCCTTAATCTTTATAAGTTTCAGTTTCCATGTCTATAAAATAGTATCTGTAAAATAAAAGTACTTAACTACTATGGCGGTTGAGAGAATAAAAAGAAAATGTATTCATATATATATATTATATATATATACATATTTATACAAATGATAAATGTTCTTATCATATTCTCAAGACTAAATATTCTTGTCCCTTGAACAAATCCTCATATGGCATGGCCTCTAGTTCCCTCTAGTTCCCTGGTCATCTTTTTAGGGTTGGCCTTCAGCTTATGTTCTTTATCAAACATGGTTCACGGGACTGAATAGAGGACTCGGTATATGGTTTGACTAGGAAAGAAGACCACAGTACTATGTCCACTTATGTAATTGATGAAGTTGATGATGGGATCCATCCATGATTAAAGGAAGGACAGGAAAACCATATTTCTACTATAGCCTGACTTAGGTTAAGACAGGAAATGCCAATATTTTGGGGGAAAGAAGTTATTTTACCTCTATAGGGCTCAATTAGTTTCTCTGTAGACTAAAGGACAGCTGGGTTGCTCAGTGGATAGAATGTTAACACTTAGCAAGTCACTTAACCTCTGCTTTAATTTACTAGAGAAGGAAACAGCAAACTATTCTAGTATCTTTGCCAAGAATAGCCCATGGACACCATTGGAATACTATGGTCCACAGGGTCATGAAGAGTTGGACAGACCAAATTATCTTGGACAAGATGGTCTACAAGGATCTTTCTAGCACTACATCTTTAATCCAGCAAACACTTTTGGGTGGTTTTGCAAATAATAACAATGGGCCTGTTGAATGCCAAAAACTAGCAATCACCTGGAAAGGGATATGAAGTATAGATTCCAAGCTTCGCAAATGGGAGAGTACCAGACTTCCTTCTGTTATTCCAGAGCCATAATTTCACTTCCAATTAAAATCATGAGAAAAATTTGCAATAATAATATCAAGAAAGGTTCTATGGGAAAGGCACTAGAATTGAAAATGAGAACTGGATTCAAATCTTTGGTCTACTTCATGATAAATGAATAATTTTGATGCTAAGTGGTTGCATTGATGAAGTATTTTAAGACTTAAAATCATTTTACCTAAATTATCTCACTTAACACAAGTCAGTTTTATAGATGAGGAAACAGGCTGAGAGAAGGTAAATTACTTTCTCAAGTTCTATCATCTAGTAAGAAGCAGAGCTAGGAATAAAACCGAAATTTCTGGATTCCAAATCCATCACTTTAAACACTTCTATACCATGTTGATCCAGCTTCTTTGGAAGTTTCCTCCTCTGTAAAATGAGTGATTTGTACCAGATGATCTCTAAGGACTCTTCCACCTCCAGATCTCATGGTCCAGTGTGTGTTAGATAGATTTCATGGGAGCATAACAGAACCCTGTGAAGGAGCTATGGATAGATAAGATACAAGAATGGCACAAAAGGAAAAGAGAATTGGTTGTGGGCACCATGGTCCAGGGGAGAACCCATATCTATGAGATCAGAGATCCAGTCAAATATAAATGGCAACAACGAAAGTATAATAGTAGTCCATAGCAAAAGCTCCTCCTCCCAGTACAAGGAGCCAACAGAAATTCAGGATGAGAACTGAGATTCCGTGAAACAATACCAAACAAACACAAGTCAGGCCCCAGGCCCAAGGATCCTTTCAGTAGCTGGGCCGTGTGTCCACGCGGCTCCCACGGCCCAGCAGTATTATTTTTGGCTCCAGCCAAGTGATGAGTCAGTACTGGTTGGATTAACTAGAGCCAGGGCCAACTTCCAGGCTGTCGAGTCCCAAGCACAGCAGTCGGGGGCCACAGGGGATGAAATAGGTGGCTGTTGGCTGAGTCTCCTCATTTCTTTGAGACCTCCCACCTGGGACTTTTCCAAAGCTCTCTGAAAACTGGGGGATGTGAGGGTTGCTGGGAATAAAAGAAGGAGCAGTTGGCTCCTCCCTATTTTGTGAGTATGAGGAGCCAATTTCAATGACCTCAGCATAGTGGCTCAGAGACAGGTTTGACTTGCAAACTTGGCTTTTCTGATGCTGTGAGCCTAATTGCTCCTACTTTTTGGGTTAGGAGAGTTTATTTTCCCCTTCAGGCCAATACACATCTCAATCCAATGTTAATTAACAACACTCTCCCCTGTGGTTAATCTAAGGTGACTACTTTGCCAAATTCCTATGGAAGGTTTTTTTTTAGCTTGATATGTTTTCCTACAATTTATATCATGCAGCTTTAAAAAAAAATTAGTAAGTAGAATCCTCCAATAGAAAAGATATCAAATCCACAAAGATTTGCCAGATTGTGTAAATTCTTCACCAAATGCCCCAATCACAGAAGCTATAAAAGTCAGCATAAACTTGACTATTTGACCAGTACTTCATGCTTTCATAAATTCCTTCTTAGCCTTCATCTCCTAAACTTCCTTTGAAACTCAGGTTAGGAGCTACCTACCTCAAGCCTTCCACTCATCTACCTCATCAGAAATAGTTTTCCTATTCTTTAAATCTTTTCAGAATATCTTTCTTGTATTATCCCTTTATTCCTATATCTTTACATATTTTTCTGTATAGATAAAATATCCCTCTCATGAATGAATGAGTGAAAAAGCATTTATTAAGTGTTTACCAGTTGCCAAGCATCATTCTAAGCAGCTAGGATAGAAACAGAAAAATTGAAACAGTCCCTGTTGTCAGAATCCACACTTTAATTGAGGAAGACAAAACATAAAAGAAAGTTTAGATGCAAAGTGAGAAGAAAGTTTAGAAATCCTAAAGGTGCAGCAAAGGATCAGAAGGAAAGTCCCAGAAATCATTGGGTTACATTAATAGGTCAAATGAAAGGGTTGAGGTCTTTAGTAGAATCAAGACACCCAGTAAAAACTAAGAGGACCTAAGGATGCAATATCAGGGTTGATGGCAAAGACTAGAGATCTTCTATCTCTGGAGGAAAAGGATTGATGGCTCACATTTTATTTAAGCCTTGTAAACTGTCCAGCAACCTGAATAGATTTTAGGCCATCTTAGTAGAGGGTGGCTATTAAAAAAAGAGACTTTCTGGTGTTCTTCACTGTTTTCTGGGATTACTTAGTACAACCCAACTTTGTACCTCCAGTACTAAGCTCAAGACTGTGTCATATTGTTCAATTATTTCAGTTGTTCTGACTTTTTGTGACCTCATTTAGAGTTTTCTTGGCAGAAAAAATGGAGTGGCTTGCCCCATTTCCCTTTCCAGTTCATATTCCAAATTCATGGGGAAACTGAGGCAAACAGGATACAGTGATGTTCCCAGGCTCACCTAAGTATCTGAGGCAAGATTTGGATCAGCAAAGATGAGTCTTCTTGATTCCTGACCCTGTACTCCATCTTCTGAGTCACTCAGGAGTTATATAGTAGGTACTTAATAAATGCTTTTTGAGTGATTTGTTCATAGGCAGAATGACTTCACTGTGAATAAGGTTTTCTTAAGAAAAAGTAACAAATATAATAAATGACTAATGGAATGGACCAGACTTCCCCCTCAGACTACAGAAAGGTATTTGTCATGCCCCCTGATTGTAGTAGGAGAGGCTGCCCCATCACACTCTGTGATTCCCCAATGTTCATCCCTAATATCCAACTCCAACAATATCTATCCAGGCATAATTCAAATCTTCCAACTGACATGAAGATAGAATCTTTTCTTTTGGAAGGTATTGCTCCTTGATAGTAGGGGGCGTTTTACTCAATTCAGCCAAACTTTATAGACGGCATTAAAACCTAACTGGTAAAACATGGAATGATGGAGGCTTGCTATCATCCCTCTCACACAAGAATATCATGAGCTAAAAATGAGGCTAGTCTTTATCAGTGATCAAGACCTGAGCAGAGGCAAGGCCCCTAACTCCTTTTGTAACCTACACAGACACAGGCTTTCACCCTCAAACCTGAGGGGATCCAAATCTTCCAGAATCTTAGAGACAGGACACATTTCACTTATTATGCTAGTGTATAAGATTTAATTCAGAAGGAGATGCATGAACTCACACAAATGATGGAATCTCAGTTACCACAGAGGAAGAGTTCTTCAGGATTCTTTCATGGTTTGGAATCACACAAAGTTCTTCCTATTCCAATCAGACCATCAGGACTAAAATAATAATAATGATAACAATAACAAATAGTACTTTAAGATTTGAAGTTTTATTGCTGTTGTTCATGACTCCATTTGAAGTTTTCTTTGGCAAAGATACTAGAGTGATTTGCCATTTCCTCTCGAGCTCATTTTGCAGATGGGGAAACTGAGGCAAATAAAGTTTTTTTTTTTCCCTTTTTTTTTTTTTTTTTTTTTTTTTGTGCTAAGAAGTATCTGAGGCCAGATTTTTACTCAAGTTTTCCTGACTTCAGGCCTTGTGCTCTATCCACTGTGCCCTGTAACTGCTAAGGGTTTCAAAGTACTTTATAAACATCTCATTTGATCCTTGCATTAATACTTGGAGATACATACAATTGTCATTTCATAGATGAGACAAAATGAGGTAGATAGAAGTGTCTTGTGCTGTCTGAAATTATTTTGAACTCATATTTCCTTGAATCAAATCCATTGTTCTATCCACTGCCTAATAAATGCTCATTTCCAATCTTAAATAACTCTTCAAATTATTTATTATACTTTATGTGTATTTCTAACTCATATCTGCCTATGCTTTTCCAATGAGATAAGGGTATAATAATAACAGCTCACATTTTTGTAGCATTGTTAAGGATTACAAAGCACCAAACTCTGTAAGGCACATGGTTATTGGTGTTATTTCTATTTTATTGTGAAAAAAGCTGAGACTCGGGCAGCTAGGTGGCCCAGTGGATAGAGAACTGTCTCTGGACTCAGTAGGAGTGGACTTCAGAACTGGCCTCAGATGATTGACACTTACTAGCTTGTGACCCTGGGCAAGTCACTTAATCTTAATTGCTTTATAAACAACAATAAAAAAACAAACAAATAAAAAAAAAACTGAGATTAAGACTCAGAAGAGATGCTTATAGTTCCAGAATCAGCATCAAGATTCAATTTTTGATCAACTGCCTCCTTCCCTACTCCCCTTTCTGCCATCACACACTGCATCCTGAGTTGAGAGAAATAGTAAGGGAAGCCCATCAGTTCTTTTATAAAAGCAGACACAGCGATTTTTACTTTTTCTTTTGGTCTCAACGAGGTGGGTATAATCGCACCTGAAATTCCATGCAAGACACTGAGGAAATGCTAATCACATCCTTAAGATGCTAACGAGCCCTAGCTGAATGGCACCAGATATGCCTGGTTGGCTGATGGGATTTCACCAGGTCAGGGTGCCCAGGCAGACCCATCATCCTGACTACCTATCCATGCCCACATTATAGAACAGTTTTGGTTCTTATGTGTTACATTCCATGGCTCTGGGACATAGGTGTAAATCAAACTCAGTGAGGCAAAGGATGAGTTTTTTTCCATGGTGGAGTTTTATAGTCTTGATATTGAAAATATGCTTCAAACAGGAGCTGTCAATCCAAATTTCCTGAATTAATCTTTATTGCTTTTTTTTTTTTTTTTTTTGAATTTTACTAGTGTCTTTTGCATTACATTAAAGTCACTTTTGGATATATACTGCCTTACCCAACCTCCCTTTTCCCGCACAGAAATACACAAAAAGATTACCGTGACAAATAATTGGAAATGGAAGGGATGCCCATCACTTGGGGAATGGCTGAAAAAAATGTGATATGTGAATGTAATGAAATACTGTTGTGCTGTAAGAAATGATAAGCAGGCAAATTTTAGAAAAATCTGGACTTAGATAAACTGATGCTGAGTGAAATAAGCAGAACCGAGAGAACATTAATCTCCCCTCCTCATGGGGTAGTTACAGCAAAGTCAATTAAAGCCCTAACGTTGTAAAGGCCTTTGTTTTTTAAGGGAAAAACCAGAAGTTTCAGTACATTTGAAACTTTGAAAATTTAAGTAATGGTCTTATTATTAAGACTAGTATCATTCAACATTCATTCATTCAGCAACATGGTGTGATTAACTTTGATACTTAGCTTTCCTTAGCAAGCAATGTAATGATAAAAGACAATTCCAAAAGACCCATCATAGACAATGTTATCCACATCCAGAGAAAGAATTATGGGGTCTGAATGTAGTCTGAAACACACTATTTTCACTTTTTTGCTTGTTTTTTCTTTTTCTTGTTTTTTTTTTCTTTTTGTTCTGATTCTTCTTTCACAATATGACTAATGTGGAAATATATCTAATATAATAGTACATGTATAATGTATATCAAATTGCCATTTTGAGGAGGAAAAGGGAAGGAGAAGGAAAAATATGGATCAGACAAAAATCATACATAAATCATCATCATACAAAATCATACAAAAATGAATGTTGAAAGCTATCTTTACAAATAATTGGGAAAATATAAAAAAAAACAAAAAGAGAATCTCAAAAAAGAGTGTCACTCTCTCCTTATAACAAAGAAAATCAGCTATAGGTGATCATGTTTAACCGGTATGTGATATTTAGCACCCACAGTCCCCTACTTTGATGGATAAAAGAAAGAGGTTCTATATTATCTCTGATATTTGTGGTAGAGAAGAGATAATCAGATATAGGTGATCATGTTTAATAGGGTATGTGATATTTAGCACTCAGAGTCCTTCAACTTGATGGACCAAAGAAAGAGGATGATGAATTCACAAATCTAGACTCCTCCCAGAAAAAAAAAGTCATTCTGAAATCACAGCTGTATATAAAGATGACTTAGCTTTGAATCCTTGTAGTTACACAGTGTGTTCCTCAAACTTTTAGTATAGTATTAAGCTTTAATAGCTTAAATGCCCCATGTGTATGACCTTTAGGAAGTCATTAAATGTTATATTCTAGGGCTCAGTTTCCTCCTGTGTAGCTTGTCTGTACATAGTTGTTTGCAATAGATTGTAAACTCCTTGAGGGCAAGGATTGTCTTTTGTTTTTAGTAGTATCCTCAGAGCTTAGCACATTGATAAATGTTTATCATAAATGTTAAACTGTTACTGTAAATTCTTTCCAACTAAAAATTGTCTTCCACTTACACTGGTTTACATGTACACGGTTATATCCCCTTTAGAATATGAGGACAGAGAGGGTGGTTTTAATTTCTTTGATTCCCAACATTTTGCTCAGTGTTTGGCACAGGGAAAGTGCTTTATCAGTGGTCCATTGCCTAACTAGCAAGTTTCTTCCTATGTGTGTGTATACCAACTTGTCTCCCATCACCCTGACTGACACACTCATGCTCTCTTTCTAAACCTTTGCTTACTATAGTGGTTCTGCAAAGAAAGAAAGTCACAGCAAACAGAGATTGGTCGTTTTTACAAACATATCATGAATTTGATCGAGTGGTTGTTTTCTCTTTGGGACACGATTTATCCGTCACATTCATTTCGAGATGTGATTTATTGGTCAATTTCTTCCCAAGATGTGATTTATTGGCCAATTCCTCTTCGAGATTTGATTAAAACCCATTACATAAGTCTTTTCGGATCTATTTCTAAATATCATCTATATTTCTAAAGCTGGATGTTTAGAGTCTTTATTCATAAACGGTCCTGATCGATGTTGACTTTCTTTTAGCTTCAGGTAGTCCTATTTGATGCAGTCAGAATCCACTGAAACAGACCACAAAGTGGGATTATATAACAATTTACCCACATGCTGGTGTAAGATGAGAATAGAGGATTCATAAGCCCTGGAAGAAGCGGTATGGCACAGCAAATTAGACTGAAAGTCAGAAGAACTGAGTTCAAATTACTAACTGCATGAGTCTGGGCAAGTCATGCCTCCCTCTTGGAGCCTCAGTTTCCAACTCTGTAAACTGGGTGTCATAATTAATGTATTTTTTTAATTTTAAAGGCCTGTTAGGAGAAAAATATAATCTCAATTTTGAAGCCCTAGAGAAATGTTAGATCTGAAATCAAGAAGACCTGGATTCGAATCCTGCCTCAGACATTTACTAGCTGTGTAACATAAGCAAGTCTGCCTCAGTTTTTTTTAATCTATAAATTGGAGATAATCAGTGTAAGAGTGAAATGAAATAATAATTGTAAAGCATTTTACAAAACTTAAGTAACTATGTAAATCCTATGTAAATTGTTATTATTATTATAAGTAAAAAGGTTTTGTTTTTCATAGACCTAGTATCCTGCTATATATTCATCTTATAGCCACTTCCATTTATCAGATTTTAATAACAACTACAACAAAAAGAAAACTGGAAAATCATACAGCTTTCAGAAAGGGATCTAACCTAATGATAGTAATATTAGTTAATTTTTATGTAGAATCTACTATGTGTCAGGTGCTGTGCTAAGTGCTTCACAAATATCTCATTTGATGCTCACAACAACCCTGGAAGTTAAGTGTTTTTGATTTCATCATTTTACATTTGCGAAACTGAGGCAAATAGATTAAGAGACTTGATTAGGATCAAACAACTAAGCGTTCAGATTCAAACTGATTCTAGGTCTAGTGCTCTGTCTTCTGTATCATGAAGCTGCCTCTGAGCTAGGGAATTTGTGGAAGATCATAGATTTGGAACACAAGGGACTCCAGAGGCCTTTAAATTCAAATGCCCTTCTAATTCAAAATCATGATGATTTTTTAGACTTCTGCACTTTCAGAAAAGAAGTAGATTCTTTTCTGAATCTCTCCCTGGGCAGAAACAATAAAGACCAGCTTAACTCTAAGAAGCATTGCCTTGCACTTGATAGATATTTAATAAATCCTTATTGGGTTGGATTAGATTTCATTGGCCATGGTCAAGTGAAGGAGCCTTGAACTCAGTGATTGCCTCCCTCACTTTTTGCCTGTCCTAATCTGGCACACGCTGTTTTTGATCTTTGAAAGTCCAGATGTAAGTCCAATCTACTTGGCAGAAAGGACTGAACAACTTTGCTGTTTTAGAAAAGGCTGTTTGCAGTGAACAAAAGCATCTTGGCTCTTTTCTGGCTACTATGGTGATTCTCACATTTTTTGGTCTCAGGAATCCTTTATTGAGGGTTGAAAATTATTGAGGACCCTGAAGAGTTTTTGCTTATATATCTTTCAATATTTACTGAATTAGAAATTATGAATTAGAAATTATTATTATGAAAGTTGTTTTGATCTCATGAACACCCTTAAAAAGCTCCTGTAAGAGGCCCTGGACAAGATTTTGAAAACTACTGGTCTATATTATGGCCCGACCACCCTTAGGTTCCCAGAATTAGCTGGGGATGTATTAAGGTCCAGCCTATGTATGGGTTCCTTTTTGAAAACTTCTTCCTAGGCCACATGAGTGTATGGAGTTGAATCCTATCAGGTTTATTTTCTCCCATATCAATATCATAATAAAGCAGATCTTTACCAAAGGCTTCCTCCAATCCCATTTTTTTTCTGACATGGAGAAAACCCTGTATTCTCAAAGGCCAGCCAACAGAGCACAGTAGTTGGCAGATCCTAGCAAGCTGTAAAATACTGAGATAAAAACCTAGGGATGAACTGTCTTGTGTTTTTGTCATCTGAGGACCAGGCTATTGAAAATGCTAGCAAGTAACAAGAGGCTGGGACCCAGACCTTTTTATTTCAAGTCCAATGCTGGGTCATCACTACCCTGAACTTCCTTCCCATGGGGCTGTTGACTGACATGAGTGGGCTTCAGAGTACCTGTTATCTCCTGCCCTTTGGAATGTCAATGAGTCACTGTTTACAGCTCCTTATTTGCTTCTCAGACTTTCAGCAGTCAGATTGTGGATGGGATGACCACCGAAGCCCATAGATGGGAACCATGTGACTGCAATGACCACTACCAGTAACACCATCACACCCATAGCCCTCTGCAATCAAGTTGAAAAAGCTTTCAAAACCAGCCCTAGATACAGGGTTGAGGAATCAGGTATAATAGAAGCAAACAAACACTTCACATAAATAAACAAACAAATTAATTAATAAATAAACAAATAAATAACCTCTTACTATCTATATATTACATTTCTCTAGGTTTTTAGCTTTTTCATCTATGAGACGACAAGGTTGAAAAAATGTCTAATTTAATTAAAAATAAAATTAATAGAGCTTCTTAAACTTTTTCCACTCATGACTTCTTTTCACCTGACCTTGGGTATATGGGTATTTTATATCCAAATCAAAATTTATGGATAATAAATCATAATTTTGCAATCCTCATATTCAGTTTTGAGACATAATATTGGGCCATCAACCATAGTTTAAGAAGCTGGGAACTAGATGACCTCTAAGGCTCTTCTAGAGTTCAGTAACTTACTGTGTAATTAACCTTAGGCCATTGTCTTTCTCTTTCCCTCCAATTCAGTATCTCTTTATGTAAAATGAGACAGTCCAAAGTCCATCTAAAACCTGACCCCTCTGACATCATAAAATCTGCTGGCATTTGCCTTGTCCATTAGATTGACAGTACAGTTCTTTGGAAGTATCAGCACCCTTAAAGAAATTTAGGGTCGAAAGATTTTTTTCCCTTTTGGGTTCATTCTGCTGCTAACTGCTGAGGACCTCCAACTTACCCACTGACCCCCACCCTAACTCAATAGCCATATCTAGCTATAGCAGAATAGTGGCAATACTGTGCCAATGGCCGCCTGCCCAGTTCTGTCCTTGCCCACTCTTGCATGGGATCCCAAGTCACTTTAATTCCAACTCATGCATTCTGGTGCCTTCTCAAAATAATGATGCTGATCCCACTGGGTCCTGGTTGGGGAGACCCAACTTCTAAGGTCCCTTCCTAGCTAATATTCTATATTACTGGATTACCTTTTTCCATCCATACTGTCAAACCAGAGATCCTCTGAGAATTCATTACCAAGTCAATTCTTGTTCTACTGAAATGGAAACGCTTCCTAGCAAGACTTAAACATGTTTTCCCTTCTATACAGGGAATGACCCAAGTTCAAATCCTGTCTCTTAATATGTACTGGCTGTGTGATCCTAGACAGGTTCTTTTTCTTCTAGTGCCCTAAGTAATTCCCTTGGGCTATATATATTGCAAAGCCACAGTCAAGCTCTATTGATAGATCTACCCTGTCCATATCTTTCATTTAACTATTTTTATATAATGTTTCCCTAATGGAGGCAAGTTCTTTGAGGACAGAGATTGTAATTTCGTCTTTCTTTGTATCATCAGAGCTTAGCTTTGTGCCTGGCAATATAGCAAGTGGTTAATAAATGCTTGTTGACTGAAGAAGATATTTCCTTGATGGGAGCTCCCTTCATCAGTGAAATCACAGGTCCTATTTAAATTTTAAAATTTAATAAACCTAATTAAGTACTTAAAGTGCTAGACAAATGTGAATAATAGTTATATATAATGATATATAAACATTGTTAATAATAATAGTTATATATACATATATTTTATGAGCATCTAAGTGACACATCAGAGTACTGGCCCTAGAGTCAGGAAGACTCATCTTCATGAGTTCCTATCTGTCCTCAGACACTTACTATCTGTGTGACCCTGGGTAAATCATTTCATCATGTTTATTTCAGTTTCCTCAACTGTAAAATGAATTGGAGAAGGAAATGGCAAACCATTTCAAATATCTTCCAAGAAAATCCTAAATGGGATCAGCCATGACTGAAAAACAACTGAACAATGAAAAATCGATTATATATCATTGGCACATATATAACATATATTAATAATAATAAAAATTGTGTTCTTATAATTTTATAGTTACTGAACTTGAACTCTGATCTTTGGTCCCTGGAGGTTCCTGGGGTTTTTTCTGCCTTTATTTTGCTGCTGAGATACACACAGAGAGGGTCAGAGACAGAGGCAGAGGAGAGAGACATACACTAAGAGACAGAGAAATAGAGAGAAAGAAGGAGGAAGGGAGAGAGAAAGAAAAAGTGTGAAAGAAAGAGAGAAGAAAGAGAGGAGAGGGAGAGATACACATACTGAGAGACAGAGAGACATGGAGGGAAAGGTGGAGAAAGAGAAAGAAAGAAAGAAAGAGAGAGTGTGAAAAGCAGAGAGGGAGAGAGATGAAGAGGAGAGAGGAAAGAGATATGCAAGAAAGAGGAGACAGAGACAAAAAAGAGGGAAAAACAGAGGTGGAGGCAAAGAGACAGGGAGACAGAGACACAGAAAGGTGGGCCTCAGACTTTATGACCTTTTGCTAGATAGGTCCTAAGGACACTCCAAGTCCTTTCCCCACCCCTGGTTCTTCTGGAACCCTGAGCCATTTTTATTACAGTGGCATAGGGATTTTTTTTTTAATTCAGGCAGACAGTTTGGAGTCAGCTTTTGCCCAGAAAGCACCTTTGTTAAATAGATGCCTCAGCATATTGTCTCTGGAATACAATCTGCTGCTTTGCCAAGGGTTAGCAGGCTCATGGCACTGGAGTGAGCCCAATCAGAGAAGCTGGCATTGTTTCCATTCCCAGCTCCCAGCCCAGTGTCGGGAAGGAAGCCCTGGTCTGGAAGGCAGGACTCCTGGAGGCCTCCAAGCTAAGGATGGATGACCACTTGCTAGGTATGTTATCAAGGAGATTTTTTTCCAGGCATGGATTGGACCAAATGGTCATTGAAATCCCTTTCAATTTTAAAAATTAGTGATCCTGTGGATCTGACCTCAGCTCTGTGTCACTTCTCTTACTTTGGGCTTCCAATCAATTGTTCCATCTATAAGAAGAGAGGATAATTTGATCTCTAAAGTCCCAGTAAGACTTTACATAATAAACCTTCATTATATTATGTGTACACATGGAATAAGTCAAATAATATATAACATATATCTTTATTAGGCAATGAATTTCTCTATTAGGTTGTGAGTTCAGTGGAAGAAGAGACAGTTTTTGCTATTATTTTTGTATCCTCAGGGTTTAGCACAAATGTCTGGCATACATTAGGTGTTTAATAAATGTTTGTTGACTACTGACCTGGATTCAGGATCCACCTCTGATTTCTGGGTAAGTCATTTATCTCCTTAATCTTCCAGGCAAAACATCCAGTTAGCATTGATTGATAGAAGGAATTTACTCAACAGAGAATTCCCTTTACCAATGAAACCACAGAACCCCCACCACCCCAATAAATGCATCTCAGTAAAGTTTTTAAAAAAAGAGCATACTCCTCCACACAATCATGTAGGGTAGGGAATATTGTTATCCCTAACTTCAGAAGAGAAAATGAAGCCTCAGAGAAATACTATTATTTATCAGTCACACAATCAATGATAGGACTTTTTGAATTTGGGTCCCTGAACTCAGAGAAGAGTGGTGGGACAGTGGGCACTGGTAAAAGAAGAAAAAACTGGGTTCTAATCCTGATTCAGGCACATACTATCTGATGCTAGGCAAGTCTATTAATGTCTCTTATTCTTAGCTTCTTTATTTGTGTAAAGAATATGGACTCTGGAACCCAAGGAACTGAGTTCAAGTCTTGCCTCTAAAACTTGTGATTTGTCTAGCCTTAGCTAAATCATTGAATCCCCTGAACTTTACTTTCTTTATCTACAAAATAAAGAAGTTGGACTTCTGGAGTCCTTTCTTGTCTATATCCATGATATTATGAACTTCAAGGCTGATACTCTTTCTAAATCGCCATCTTGTCTCTCATTTAATTGTTTTATCTCTTATTCCTTACACTGCGAATGAACTCCCTGTGGCCAGGATTTCTTCCAATTCTATTCTATTCTCTCTTTTTTCAAGATCTTTTAAACATTTTATTTTTTCAGTTACATGTAAAACAAGTTTTTATATTTGTTTTTAAAACATTGAGCTCCAGATTCTCTCCTTTCCTCTTTGTCCCCAGCATGCCTTGAGAAGGCCCTGTGAAGTTATGCAAAATATTTTCATAAAAGTCAAGTTGTAAAACATAAATTCCCCCTCAAAACAAAACAAAAACTTTCAAGAAAAATAATGCAAAAAAAAAAAAAAGCTTCAGTCTATATTTAGACAAAATCAGTTCTCTCTCTGAGTATGGATAGCATTTTTTATTATAAGTTCTTTGTTATTCCTATTTTAGATCTTCCCACAGTGCTATATAAAACAGATCAAAACAATCTGCTGGAGGACCAATTTATAGTTGATATTTCAGGGGTATACTTGTGTAGACCACAGTAAGATCTTAATTTCCCTGGAGCCCCTCAAGAGATGCAGACTTTGTGGTAGATGAGTATTTTGGATAGCTAAGTGTTTACTATATTAACCATTTTGGATGAACCTTTTGCTGCCATCTTTATAAACATCAATTATTGTACTATGTCTAGAGATAACTAAGTGACAGAGTCCAGCTCAGTGGCCCTCAAACTTTTTAAATAGGGGGACAAGTTCACTGTCCCTCAGACTGTTGGAGGGCTGGACTATAGTAAAAACAAAAGCTCACATTCTGTCTCCGCCCCTCAGCCCATTTGCCATAACCCGGCAGGGGTATAAACGTCCTCAGCAGGCTGCATCTGAGCATCCCTGGACTATAAAGAGTGTGTTGGGATTGGAATCAGGAAGACCAGGGATCAAATTCAGTCTCAGACATTAGCTGTGTTATCCTGGGCAAGTCCCTTAAACCTCTCTCTGACTCACTTTCTAATGGTAACATCTTAAACATTAAAAAAAAAAACCAAAAAAACAAAAACTTAAAATGGAGTTAATAGTAACATCTCTCTCTTGAAACTTTGTTGGTAGGATCAAATGTGATAATATTTGTAAAGCATTTAACATAATAGCTGTCACATGGTAGGTGTTTTTAAAAATAATTAATTTCTTCTTTCCTTTAATAAAACATTGCTTTCAGGGATAATCATGTTCAGTGAAGCTATTTATTTGCTTTTGCAAAAAATGGCTTTTTCTTTCTTTCTTTTTTTCTTTCTTTTTAGTGTCTAGGTCTGTTTTTTATAGTTTTTATAATTTTCTCTCTCATTTTTAGGCTGTTGGCTGCTATTTCTAGCTATGTCAATGTGCACCTGTCTAGTTAGTTGGCTCAAATCTGTTGAAAGTTGGAGAACAATATAACTCAGCTTGTCAGAATTATCTATAAAGGAAAAATAAGGAGGCTCTGAGAGAGGGTCTTTCCTATGATTAAAACATGGGAGCAGTACCTGAACTGTGCAAGATGTTCTCTGGACACGAAGGGGACTTTATGAGGGTTGTTCTGGATCTATGAGGTTCAAACTGGGTTCAAGATGAGGCTTGAGTTTTAGGGGAAAGTAGCGTGTTCATCAGTGACATTTCTTATAGGGGAGAAATCTCTGAAAGTCTGTGGCTTCATCTAATAAGAAGGATGTGAATGTGTATACCTTCCTGTCTTTGGGAGGGCTAAAAAAAATTGATATGGGTGCAAAGGAAGGTTTTAACATCTTGATGGCCATCATTAGGGAAAGCTTCAGCGCTGTGCTGTCCCACAGCACCGAATTGGACTATATGTCCTCTAGTTACCAATAAGTAGATGAATTTGGAGAGTCTAGGTTCAAATGTGTATGCTCATACTTCTCAGACTGTGTGAACATGAACAGATCCCTTAAAATGTCTGAGCCCCACCTTCTTCATGTGTACAAGGTAGATAATAAATTCCTAAGATACCTAACTCACAGGATTGTTTGAAGTGCTAATAAGTTAATGTAGGAAATAGTTTTCAAACTTCAAAGTAGTTACATAAATATTAGTTATTACTACCCATTCTATTGAATTGAAGCACAATTCAGAAATCATACCTTTTCCCCAAGACTTTCCTTATCCATGTTGTTTACCCCAGCTCCCCAACTTTCTTCCTAGCCCCTCAAAACACTTTTTAAAAATTACCTTCTTCCTACAGTTATTAGATATTATTATGAATTATAATGCTTTACTTTTTTGCATCCAATTTTTTATTAATTTATGGAATAAAACAAGCATTTCCATAACATAGTATAATAAAAAAGATGATTGCACATAAAACTGCAAATCTATTATGAACAGCTTGCCGTTTCTTTTAAATATATAATAAAGTTATCATAATTATCATTGTTGCATCAACCCCTTATTAGATTGCAAACTCCATGAGGGTAGGGACTATATCCTATTTGAATTTATCTTCCCTATCATTGAGCACAGGACTCAATGTTCTTGTTACACAGTAAACACCTAATAGCCTAGTATTTGTTCAATGACAGGATAAATAAATGAATGAGTGAATGAATGATTTTAGGAGTGGTTGGGTCACTAAAAATAGACCCAAGTCAGGGATATGCACAAGCAATTTTGTAGAATTGAATATTTAACTCCACTATATATTCATTTTCAAAAATAGCATAGATAAGGGGACAAGGGAGGGGGGCTGGGAATTAGTCTCATTCTATGAAAATGATTCAGTACAATAGCTAAGAGTTGTTCCTTTCCCCAACCCCCCCATCCTGGTGAGTTTGCTAATGTCTTCGCTCCAGCTGGTCTGATCTGCGCCTGTCTCTCAGTCACAAGCATATCTCTCTCCCTCTTTGTTTTCCCTACAGTCCTCATACATACACAATCCCTCTTTCAGCTGATCCTCCTTTTGACAGATTTCAGCCAGTGAGATGGGAATTTTTTTTATTTTCAATTCAATTGCATAAATAAGACAGTCAGCGGATGAGGGAGTGCCAGATATATTGATGCTGGGCTGCTGGGGAAGTTACCGAAGAATTCTCAGCCAAGGTAATTTCCTGAAGTTTCAGTTTCTGTAGAAAAAAAAATGGACAATGGCAAATATCAGACATTTGAGGGTGGGGGGAGGGAGGAGGTCTGTGGCCTCTTCATACAGGGAATAAGCCAGCAGTCCCCCCCTGGCAACAGTTAGAGCCTCATGGGGAGGGGGTGGGGGGCTTCCAACTACAATTTTGGGTGAAGTTGAGGAGGATTCTGGGAAGTTGGGACAAACAGGGTCAGTTCCAAAGGCCTGGTTTACACAGACCAGACAGGACTGGGCATTCAGCCCCTTGTGCTCACGTGGGAGACCTCACTTCCATAGTGTAATGCAGCAGAAACAATACTGGGACTGAAATCAGGAGACACCTGGGTTTGAGGTCTGCACTCAATTCTCATTAGGTATGTGGACAAGTCATTTAAACTCTCTGGGTCTTGGTTTTGCAATCACAGGACTTTAAAATTAGAAAGAAACCTTAGGAAAAAATTAATCCAGTGACCTCATTTGAGAAAGCAGAGGTCCAGTAACAGCGAAGGATTGACCAAAGGCCGTGAAGCAAGCCAGGCCGACGGTCTGCTGACCTCCAGTCTAGTGCTTCTGCCTCATCCAGTCACAGATCACTAGAGAGTTGCAAGGAGATCTCCGATGTTATCCATTCCCCATTCTACAAATGAGGAGACCAGTTCAGAAAAACCAAGTGATTTATCCAAGGGACATAATAAGCTTAACACAGTCTGGCAAATTAAAGGCAGGGAGAGAGAAACAGAGAGGGGGTAACAGAGAGACAGACACAGAAAAAGAGAGACAGAGACACAGAGAGAGACAGAGACAGAGAGAGTCATGGAGGGAGAGGGAGAGGGAGAGGGAGAGGAGAGGGAGAGGGAGAGGGAGAGGGAGAGGGAGAGGGAGAGGGAGAGGGAGAGGAGAGGGAGAGGGAGAGGGAGAGGGGAGAGGGAGATAGAGGGAGAGGTAGAAGGAGAGAGAGAGGGAGAGGGAGAGAGGAGAAGGGAGAGGGAGAGGGAGAAAGGGAGAGGGGAGAGGAGAGAGGGAGAGAGGAGAGAGAGAGGAGAGGGAGAGGGAGAGAGGAGAGGAGAGAGGGAGAGGGAGAGGAGAGAGGAGAGAGGAGAGGGAGAGAAGAGGGAGAGGGAGAGGGAGAGGAGAGAGGAGAGAGGGAGAGGGAGAGGGAGAGGGAGAGGGAGAGGGAGAGGGAGAGGGAGAGGGAGAGGGAGAGGGAGAGGGAGAGAGGAGAAGGGAGAGGGAGAGGGAGAAGGGAGAGGGGAGAGGAGAGAGGAGAGAGAGAGAGAGAGAGGGGAGAGGGAGAGGAGAGAGGAGAGAGGGAGAGAGGAGAAGGGAGAGGGAGAGGGAGAGGAGAGGGAGAGGGAGAGGGAGAGGGAGAGGGAGAGGAGAGGGAGAGGAGAGGGAGAGGGAGAGGGAGAGGGAGAGGAGAGAGAGGGAGAGGGAGAGGGAGAGAGAGGGAGAGGTAGAAGGAGAGAGAGAGGGAGAGGGAGAGAGGAGAAGGGAGAGGGAGAGGGAGAAAGGGAGAGGGGAGAGGAGAGAGGAGAGAAGAGAGAGAGAGAGGGAGAGGGAGAGGAGAGAGGAGAGAGGGTGAGAGGAGAGGGAGAGGGAAAGGAGAGGAGAGGGAGGAGAGAGGGAGAGGGAGAGGGAGAGGGAGAGGGAGAGGGAGAGGGAGGGGAGAGGGAGAGGGAGAGGGAGAGGGAGAGGAGAGAGAGAGGGAGAGGGAGAGGGAGAGAGAGAGGAAGGGAGAGGGAGGGAGAGGGAGAGAGAGAGGAGAGGGAGAGGGAGGAGGGAGAGAGGGAGGAGGGAGAGGGAGAGGGAGGAGGGAGAGGGAGGAGGAGAGGGAGGAGGGAGAGGGAGGAAGGAGGAAGGACAGGGAGGAGGGAGGAGGAGAGGGAAGGGGAAGGGGAGAGAGAGCAGTTGGGGCAAATTTAGATAAAATATACCCTATCACTGTGGAAATAACATTGTTCCAGGGGCTGGAGTCCCCCTGATTGGCCATCTGCATTGATTGAATTTATCAGCTAATTGCTCAGCCCTCCACTTCTCTGCCTGCATAAACCAAGACTTTATTACAATTGATTTCACATCATCATTTCCTTTCTTGCTCATGACTTATAACTTCAATGGGCTTCTGATTTATTCAGTTCGTGATTTGGTTTCTCCTGTTTTTTTATTTTTATTTTTTAGGAAAATGTCATTCCTGCTACTATCACAACCACCCAGGACAATTCTGCTTTTTCCTGGTGTCCAAAACCTTCAGAAAGTCCTCCATTCCCAGGGATTTAACAAATCAACTTCATTTTGCATTCTTGCTCATGTTTCTCATACACAGATTCACTCTGACTAGTTTCTCCTCATTCATTCACTCACTCACTCATGCCATAAAATCTTGTGTTCAAATAAGAAAAAAAAAAAAAATCTCTCCTTTGTATTAGAAAGGAGGAAGAAAGAAGAGATCCTGCTAAGTATTTGTTCTGTGAGCACTATCTTGTTTGATTTTGGGCAAGTGACAACCTTGCTGGGCCTCAGTTTACTAATATATCAAATGAGGAGCTTATACGGTAAGGCTCTCTTCCTGTCTCATATTTAATGAATCCTTGAGCCAAGAGTAATTAGTAGCAAACTCATAGACTCAGCATAGATGAATAGGCTGGGATGTGATCATTATAGATCATTCACACAGGTGAATTTGAAACTAAAGAAATTTCCATTTCTTTAATGGAAAAAAGCATTTTTCTTACAATAACCTTATAGGGGTAGGAAGGAACAATATTACTGTGTCCAGCTTACAGATAAGAAAACTGATGTCCAGAAAGGACTGACATTTTCCCAAGATGTAGATAAAGTGTGATTATGTAATTTAATCCTTATTTCCCTCAGGCCCACATTCCCAACATATCCACAGCAGCCCTTCTTGCCCTGTCTCCCCCCCATAGGCTCAAAGAGCTTTGAACAAACTTCCCAGAAGTCCCTCGGCTGCATCCCACCCACAACTTAGCACTGAGACTCCCTGTGATCTCTCTTATAAACTCCCTCTCCACCCAGAGGATCTTGACTCCCTGCTCCCCACCTTTCTGCTCCAGCCATGGGAGCTATAGACTCCACTGGGCTGAAAGCACTAAGAACCCTGGGCCCCGAGTCTTTAATCAGTGACTGGAGAAGCAAAAGCTTTCGGTTTTTGTTCTAGACAGAGATGAGACAAGGGGAAGAGTCCCAGGCCAAGGAGAGTAACCAGGAGAGACCAGGAGATGACTTGAAGACAAAAGAAGCCCTAGATCCTTAGCAGCTGGAAGCATCTTGTTAAGATCTCTGTTAGAGGGTCCTTCAATGGCACTGAGAACAGCAGCAGGACGATGTTGTCCACCACAGAAAATTCTCTAATTTCTCTGAATTCTGAACAATATCTGTCAACTGATTGTGGCAACAACATAGTGATCTTTCCATTTATTTATTTTGAGGAAGCTAAATATCTCTACAAGCCTCAGTTTTCTCCTTTGAACAATGGAAATATTATAGTAGGATCAGTTCTATAGGGTACCTCCCAGCTCTGAAATCTTGCAAATCTGCAGAATAAGGAAAACATGTGTATTCTTTTTTTTTTTAATATTTTAATAGTTTTTATTTACCAGATATATGCATGGGTAATTTTACAACATTGACAATTGCCAAACCTTTTGTTCTAATTTCCCCCCTCCCCCTCCAGATGGCAGGTTGACCAATACATGTTAAATATGTTAGAGTATAAATTAAATACAATATATGTATACATGTCCAAACAGTTACAACATGTATATTCTTAATTTATTTTTTGTCATCAAGAGGATTTATCCATCAACCCTATAGCAGGTGGTTACCTTCTTTTCTAATTTGAAATAGTACATTGCTTATGAAACTTCAGAATTATAGGACCTCATGGTCAGCTGTGCCCTCAGAGACCATGTGATTCAAGCCATTACTAAGCAGGCAACTTTTTATAGCCAGGGTCTATAGACTCCTCCTTGAGCTGTCCATGAAGAGATTTCAGGAGATTCATGAACTTGGATGGGAAAAATAAAATTTCATCTTTATTTTCATTCATCTTTGATCTCTTTTGTAATCCTATATATTTTATTGAATATATTAAACACACACACACACACACACACACACACACACACACACAGAGTTAGGAGAATAGGGCTGCAAAATCACTAGACTGGCAGAAGGAATTTAGGAGGGAGCTCCACATTCTACTTTTGGATAACCCTAATGGTAGGAGCTTTTATTGGGTCAAAATTGAGCCTAGTTCTCCCCCTCTCAGATTGCCACCCAGTGATCCCTGTATTGCCCTGTTGGGCCAAGCAGAAAAAGCTAAATCCCTCTTTTCCATGACAGCTCTCTCAAAGAAGAGGAACATGGATTTGCTGGGCCTATTTAGCAACGGATTCAAAAGCTGGGTCTGGGTTGTTTGCTTCTTATCCAATTGCCTTTTTTTTTTTCTTTAAATGAAACCACAATACAACTTATCAAACAAATGTGTTGAACAAGGGGACAGTGGAAGTGGTTTGAGTGGCATTTGCTATAAACCAAGCTTGCCTACTGCTAAGAAAACTGTGAACTTCTTTTTGATTCATGATACCAAAGGTTTATGCTGAGAATAACACTCAAATGCTCTCATTTGAATTAATCACTATTTTGTGAGTACGTATGTTTGCATGTGTGTGAATAGACAACAGGCTAGCTCACTGTCTGACTCATTTTGACCAGCCCTGCTTCTTTAAGGACTCTCTCCTGCTGCGAGTAGGTGTGAAGTCCTGGCATTCATTTCCCTGCACCTTCTCAGCTGGCAGCAACCAGGCCCAACAGGACAATTGGCCTTTAGAAAGAGAAGAGTGCAGCTGGTGGAATTAGAAATCACAGCTTCCCCCCTGGGCTCCATCCTCCTCACCTGTCCTGGTAACATTAGCTCACTGGTAGAAACAGGGAACAGATGTCAGGTGATTGAAAAACGGGAGCCTTCCCCTGTTTTATTGAGTTGTCACTGCGGAGAAATTTACTCTAATTTACTTGGAGACTAAATTACTGGATGTTCATAAAAAAACTGTTGTACATTACCATCCCTAATTAAGATGTTAAACATGATTCCATTTTAAAATTGTAGGAGCCAACAGAAATGAAAAAAAGATGCTGATGAAACGATATTTCACGCGTGTGCCCTTGGGTACCACACTGGTTTACATACAAGAGCTCAGGTGGACAGGTCCTGGGGAAGGAGCGGGCACGTGTCTGTATTCTTGGAAACATCTACCCCCAGAGCAGGTCATTTTCCCCCTCTCCCCCCAGTGCTTCTGAGCTACTTTGGAAGGAGCTGACATAATTCATACCTTGTGTTTGAACCCTAGTTGCTTTGACAGAGGACATCAAAATGATTTGAAACTGGCCAGGGTGAGGGAGAGAGCAACCAAGCCCCGCAGTCCTGGCACTTCCAATCAAATGGAGACACACAGTGTTAAGGACTGGCACAAGTTATCAGGCTGGGAAGGGAAAGGGAATTGGTCCATTTTCTTTTCTTCTAAACTCAATGGATGGTAGAGCCATCTCTCTTTGGAAAAGGGCTAAAGTTGAGCAGGGCTGAAGCCTGTTTTCCAATCCAGACTTCCAGGCTACAAGCACTTATTAAGCACCTACCAATCAATCGATCAATGTTGATTAAAAGCTTACTATATGCCATTGCTGTATGCTGGATACAAATACAAAGACCCCAATCTAACATTCCCTATTCTCAAGGAGCTTCCATTTTACTCAGAGATGATGTGACATGTTCACAGATCAAGTAAAAAGAAGTAGCTGAGTGATGAAAACCAAAGAGAGAACAGACAAGATTCTGAAGAATATTTAAGAAATAAGAATAATAAATAACCAGGTAGTTAGGTGGCGTATGAATAAAGTGTTGGCCCTAGGTGACCTTGGAGTCAGGAGAATCTGAATTGAAATTCAGGCTCAGGCATTTAGTAGCTATGTGACTCTGGACAAATCACTTCATTCTGTTTGCCTCAGTTTCCTCCTCTGTAAAATGAGCTAGAAAAAGAAATGGCAAACCAGTCTAGTATAGTATCTTTGCAAAAAAAAAAAAAAAAAAAAAAGTCCAAATGGAATCATGAACAGTTGGAAATGACTAAGCAACAAAACAACAACAATGATAGCTGGCATTTACACAGCACTTTAAGGATCACAAAGCACTTTACAGATATCTCATTTGATCCTCACAACAACCCTGAGAGGTAGATGCTATCATTATCCCAATTTTATAGTTGCAAAAACTGAGGCAGAGAGTGGTAAAGTGACTTACTCACGGTCACACTACTAGTAAGTCTCAGGCTGTTCCATCCTGACTCCAGATCCAGGGAAACATTAAGAGGTTAAATGATTTGCCCAGAATCATATGGATCAGAAATAACTGAGGCTGAATTTGAACTCAGTTCTCAGTCCTCTATGAAATAAATCACTTTACTGCCCTGAACATATTTCTTCCTCTCTTAAAGCCTCAGTTGCAGCATGATTATACCATAAGCTCCTTAAGTGGAATGACTGTCTTTTTTCACTTAGCCCTTAGTAGGTGGTTGGCCCACAGTAGGCATTTTATAAAAAACAAAACAAAATTTCTATCACCTATGACTCTAAGACCTTTCTTCCCAGAAGACCTTAGTGTGATTCTCTCTAGACAACACAATGGAGAATTGGGATAATTGGCTCCATTACTGAACCCTTTGCTGCTATGAGAGAAGAATACTTGTCTGTACTGCTACAATTCACCAGAACTGCTGCTCCCCTGGATTGTACAATCCCATCAGAAGCTGAGGACTTGGAATCCCAGAATCTAGAAGGAGCTAGTCTAATCAAGTCCCTGACCTGGAACTTCCCCTATGACATCACCGATGGGCGTTCACCCAGTTTTTTCTTGAAGGCCTCCAGAGATGGAGAACTCCCTTCCTCCCTCCCAAGGCAATCCATTCCACTTTTGGACAGCTTTAGGGAGGAAGATTTTTCCTTATAATGGAATAACATCATTACTTGGCCTTGTGACAGGTCACTGTATACCAGTCTTCCAGATCATTAGCACTCTACAGCAAAATTCTAATGAACCTGTGGAATTAGCACAAACTTCTCCCACCACAAACCTGAGCAAACTACTTTCAGCCAGGTGCATTTTTTTTCCTCTTTGTCATTGCCAACTTTCTCGTTTTCTCTCCTTTTTTTTCTTTCCATCTCTTTCATTCTCTCCTTTTCTTTCCCCTCTTTTCTTCTCTTTCTCTCTCTCCATCTGTCTCACTTCCCTCTTCTTTTATTTTCTCTCTCAAAAGATCACACTTGAACATATCCATTGACATATTGTATTGCAAGTGCCTTCTATGGGCCCAATGAAATTGGTCTACCCAACCACAATCCACACAGGAAGCAGGAGAGAAAGAGGAACAATCACCATGGGGATCTCAGAGAGTCCAACCAGTCACAATGTGGGTTAAATGCACATGTGTCCTGGACCAGAGGAGTCTTCTGGAATTAGAGGCATGGAGGAGCTTGAGAATCCGATGAGATTTAAGAACTGGAAATATACACACACAGGAGCTCAAAACACCCAGAGCATCTTTCTTTCCTTTGCAAATAAAGAGCTGAGAGAAAGAACACTGTACATGAGTCAGAAGATTGAAATATCAACTCAGAGAATCTATAACCAGTGGCTGTGTGATCTCAAGCAAGTGAAATGCCCACACTGAGCTTTGTGTAAATGAAGAAGGCAAAGGTTAAATTAAATGGTGTCAAAGATCCCTTCACTCTAATCTGAACAACCTACAAATAGGAGCTCCTGGAGATCTCTAGAGAAAAATAACAGCTGCAATTCCATAGAACTTTAGGATTTACAAATCACTTTCCTCACAACAGTTGTGAGTGGTTCAGGCTAACAACACTATTATCCCCATTTTACAGATGAAGAAACTGAGCCTCAGAGCATTTGAGTTAGTAAAACTAACAAGCATTAACAACTGAGATTTGAAAGCGGACTTCCTGTCTCCAAAAGTTTTCCACAGAACACACATAGCTTGGGGAACCTTTCTTCTGGAACTAGCACCATCCAGACTTACTCCTGTTCTCCTGCAGTCTCACCGACCTGGACCAATGAAATGTGTGATGCCCTATTCAAGTTCATTGGACCCCAGGATGGATGTAAAGCCACTTCCAGATGTGACCTGTACCCTTCTCTCATTGTTCCATCACTAGCATCAAGAATTGGAGGCATGAAGAAAACTTGAGGTGTTTAAATCAGAAGAGACCCTTAAAAATCACCTAGGCAAACCCCTTCCCTCATTTTTGAGGTGGAAACTGAGATCTGAGATGGGGGAGTGATTAGCATTAAATTGCATCCCCTTCTCTTTGGGGTGAATCCATCTTCCCTTAACTAGGTTTCCCTTCAATCAATCAACAGCATGTATTAAACATTAGCCACATGGTGGGCACTGAGCTACATGCTGGGTTCTCTTGACCTCAAAGTTCACATTTTCATGGGGAGACAACCCCTAAATGTCTCTCCCTATGTGGTCTATCCCATGTAATTGGGAAGCACAAGCAATGGAAAAGATAGGGAAAGCGTTCTATTCAGTCCTCATCTATGGAAGCAGGAGAAAAATCACCTGCAATCATGTTATTAGGGTTTAGGTAAAGACAGCCCCAGACTGTTACAGCTGTTTGTTCTGGCTACAACTGAATGGATTTCAAAGGCACCCTGGAAAACCCCTGGGGCAGGATGCAATTCTCCTGTAGCAAAATCTTGCTTATAACAGCCCCACCTCTCCTCCTCCTCCCCCTCTCCCCCAGCCCCCCAGGTCTCCAGGGCTTCTTTGTTAAGAGGCTTTTTCACTGTATAATTAAATGTAAAATCCTAAGGGGAGGTTCGCCTCTTATCTTCAGCTGGGTATTTCATGTCTGCTCCTTCCACACAGAAGAGCTGGGTGGAGTCTGGCTGGGCCCTTCGAGGCTGGCCTGCCTTCTGGGCTGCCCAGCCCCTTAGAGCTCTTACTTGAAAAGCAGCACTTGGTGCTGGTGTGAGGGAAGAAGTGGGAAGGAAGGCCAGAGCCCTGTGAGGGGCATCAAAAGTGGAATCAGAGAGTGGGAAGGAGACTTCCTACCCAGAATACACTAGTTGTTTTATCATCATTTGTGCACTGTGGGGCCTCTTTCCTTCCCTCCCTCCCTTTCTCTCTCCTTTCCTTCCTTCCTTCCTCCCTCCTCTTTCTCTCTCCCTCCCTCCTTTCCTTCCTCCCTCCTCTTTCTCTCTCCCTCCCTCCCTCCCTTCCTTCCTCCCTCCCTCCCTCCCTCCCTCCCTCCCTCCCTCCCTCCCTCCCTCCCTTCCTTCCTTCCTTCCTTCCTTCCTTCCTTCCTTCCTTCCTTCCTTCCTTCCTTCCTTCCTTCCTTCCTTCCTTCCTTCCTTCCTTCTTTTCTTCCTTTCTTCCTTCCTTCCTCCCTCTCTCCCTTCCTTCCTTCCTTCCTTCTTTTCTTCCTTCCTTCCTTCTTTTCTTCCTTCCTTCCTTCTTTTCTTCCTTCCTTCCTTCTTTTTTTCCTTCCTTCCTTCCTTCTTTTTTTCCTTCCTTCCTTCCTTCCTTCCTTCCTTCCTTCCTTCCTTCCTTCCTTCCTTCCTTCCTTCCTTCCTTCCTCCCTCCCTCCCTCCCTCCCTCCCTCCCTCCCTCCCTCCCTCCCTCCCTCCCTTCCTTCCTTCCTTCCTTCCTTCCTTCCTTCCTTCCTTCCTTCCTTCCTTCCTTCCTTCCTTCCTTCCTTCCTTCCTTCCTTCCTTCCTTCCTTCCTTTCTTTCTTCCTTCCTTCCTTCCTTCCTTCTTTCCTGTTATTTACTGAGAAGACACAAAAATACAAACATATCACCCCCTGATTTTTCTTCTGGGTGACCTGATTGATAAATCACTCTAAATCATCTAACAGCACAGTGGTCCAAGTTTCAGAATTACTGATCTAGTCTAGCTCTCCTATTGTAAGATGAGGAGTTAAGATGAGTGGAAAGTGGTAAAGTCAGATTTTCTGAATCCAATTTTAATGCTTTTTTTTTATTGCACCACTTGGTGGTTCTTTTCATTTAGTAATACCCTGGTGCCAATGGATTTATTATGTTCTTTCTTCAGGGTCCATAGAAACAATTAGAGAATATTGGAGATGGACAATTGTTTGTGTGAGGTCATGTAATAGAATATTCTCACCATCTTTCACTCCCAATTATGTGGATGAAGAGCATCTAGTCTGCTGAAAGAGGAAATGTGCCCAAAGTCCTGTGAGAATTAAACCCCAGGATGGGCACTTTTGACTAGGGGAATAGGCAGGATTTCCCTTGCTCAGAGAGCTGGGTATCCAATAGGATGGGGAAGTCTAAAGAGAGGAATCACAAAGTCATGGAATCATAAAATCATAAATTTAGAGTGGCAAGAAATCTTAGAAATCACTGAATCTGATGAGGTAACTGAGGCCCTTAGAGAAGTGACTTTTCTCAAAATCACAAAGTTAGTAAGTATGAGAGCTAGGATTTGAATACAGGTCCTCTTCAAATCCATTGCTTTTCCCATGCCCCCTGGTGACTGAATGAGGCTGGAATTTCCAATGACAAACTCTGATGACTTCATACAGTTGCTTTGACTTAGCCCTGATTCCTTTCCCAAGGGGATGAGTTATCATGAGGTCTTTCATGAATGTCCAGTTCCGGAACTAGGTTCTGGGTCCATGCAAAAAGAAATGTATAATGTATAAAAGAAATAAATGCATAAAGAAGAGATGACACTTCTGTCCCTTTGTGATTAAGCTTTGAAAGGTCAGGATTTCCTTCACTGTTTGGGCGTTTGCTATTAATACAACCCATAAAGTTGTAAAGTACACCAGTAAAGATGGATGCTGTTCAGACAGGGGACAAGGGACTGGGAGTGTGGGAGCAACAATGCAAATACAATCTCACTACTAGAAGATCATTCAAGTCTCGTGTTTTTATCTCAAGTGAGAGAATATATGTCCAACATTTTACAAATTTTAGTGCTATGTAAATGGTAGTTCTTTTTCTCCTTATTATTACTTATCAATGATAGGTTAGAAGCTTTTGTTATTGTTGTTGTTTACTCTTGTCTGAATCTTTGTGACCTTATTTGGGATTTTCTTGGCAAAGATACTGGAGTGGTTTGACATTTCCTGCTCCAGATTATTTTATAGATGAAGAAGCAGAGGCAAACAGGATTAAGGGACTTGTTAGTCACATGGCCAGTCAGTGTTGGAGGCAGGATCTGAACTCAGGTCATTCTGACTTTACCCTTTACCCTTTTCCTATCAACCATGGTGCCAAACTGTAGAAATTCCTATGGCCCCATATTGATTTAGAAAACCACAAATTAACATCATTTAAGCTGTATTTGATTTTTATTTATTTATTTATTTGTTTTCTTAAACATTTCTCTTTTTTTCATTTTAATTTGGTTAGGAACTAATAGGGAGTTTTTCATGGGCCACAAGATTAGCACCTCTAATGTATACTCTTTCCTCTATTCACAAAGGAAGAAACTGAGTCTAGAAATCATAATTAATTTACTCAATGGGAAAGAACAAAGTAGAAGGCCCCTGGCATGAGCCCAGGGCACCAGAATTCCCAATCCAGGGTATTTGCCATTCTGCCTACCAACAATGGTGTACCTCAATACCGCAAATGGCACTTCTTTACCCACTACTAGTTAGACTTAAATCTGCTGCTGTGATGACATTATTGGGGTTAATCTTGTTGACTGGTCACCTAATCTAGCTCCAGGAGAGCAGGCAAGATAAGACCAAGCTCCTTCTATGTTCCCCACATGCCAAGTTCTCCATATATATCTAGAGAGCATCTAGTCTAATCCTTTTGTTATTTAGAAGAGCAAACTCAGCCCAGGAAGAGAAGGGATTTACACAAATTTATACAGGTAGTTAGTGGAAAAAAAACATTTAAGTTTCCTGACTCCAAGTCATCATTTTATATCATCTAGGAGAATTTAAGCTTTTTGAGGGCAGAAACTATCTGGTTTTTCATCTTTATACTCTCAATGACCAGAGCAGTGTCTTGGATAAAGAATTTAATAAGTGTTGACTGAGTGGGATTGGATTGGATTAACACCATAATATCATGGGGTTTTCCTGGCATTCCATAAATCTCCCCAACTGGTCAACAGAGACAGATGTAGAAAGCCATTCTCTGGCAGGGTTGCCATCATACTTCAGTCTTCTAGCTGGTTTCCCACTGAGCTACCCATTTATTTTTACATGCGCATTTTATTCAGAGTCTGGGAGTTGGACGCTAATCTTGATGTATAAACCTTTATTTTCCAAAGCGGCAGGTTGGTCTTCTCCTATCGACAAACCCCACTGCTTAGATTTATTACACAATGGTAATCAGGCAAAAGAATAAATACACCGCATCTTTAATTCATTAATCACTTTGGAAAGCAAAATGAACTACTGGAAAGAAGACAATATGTTTTCAAATGTTGGGGGTGGGAGGAGGGGGTGGTTTTTTCAATAAAATCCAGTTGCTAAAATCCATTTTGTGTGGAGATTAGAGAAAGTGCATTTTACCTCTGAGGCTCTAATTCAAAAGGGAGTTGAAATCCAAAGTGAAGGGGGGTTGACAGTATCAACTATTAATTGGCTTTCTTAGGTCATCTCTTGGGCCCTGGGCTGGATTCCGGCTAGAGCTGACATTAGGCTAGGAAATGAGCTCACCCAAACCAGTTCATATCTCCAGGCTTCCCCATTTTGAACCTCAGTTTCCTCACTTGTAGAATCAAGGGGTAAGACTAATGCAACAAGGAGAATGATCTAATGTTATTATAAAAGATAGGCGGAGGATAGCTTAGGATGGGAGTTGAGAGCCACGGATAGGATGCTACATGCTGTTTTTGAGCTCTGCTGAGCCTCCACCCTCCTGCCTGTCAAATGGGAATAAACTGATCCCCACTTAATTAGCAGGCAAGTTCCCTCCCTTTGCCCTCCTCTCCTTTTCTCTTTGTTGACTCTGCCCAGACCTGGAAGACTCTCTCTTCCCTAAGGAGCTAGTTTGGGTGCTGCTACCTCTTCTATAGAGTCTTCCTGCATTTCCACTTTGTCCCTCTTTGACCCACTTGAAAATAGTTCTCTGGTCCTCAGATTTCCCCAAGAACTTCATCTTTGTGCATTATCACCTGCTTCTGCCTCCACAATCAAAGGCACTGTGTGAATTTCATTATCTTTTACTGTAAACTTTTTTGGGAGCAGAAACAGCAAGATGGCAGTGAATAATACCAAGTCTGGAATCAGGAAAACTCATCTTCATGAGTTCAAATCTGGCCTCAGACACTAATTAGCTATATGACCCTGGTCAAGTCCTTTAACACTTTGTTTCAGTTTCCTCATCTGTAAAATGAGGTGGAGAAGGAAATGGCAAACCACTCCAATGTTTTTGTTAACTAGCTGCATGAACCTGGGCAAGACCTCATTTGCCTCAGTTTCCTCATCTGACAAACGAGCTGAAGAAAATATCACACTACTCCATTATCTTTGCCAAGAATACCCTAAGTAAGGTCATGAAGAGTGTAAAATGACCGAACAATAGCAGCCTTGTTTTGTATTCTTAACACTAAAATCAGGTTCTTACACGAAAAAGATTCTTTACAAAAATGTATTAAAACAAATGAAAACAAACCAATTAGGCAAGATCTGTGCTAGGTACAGACTTTAAATAAAACATGACTCCTGACTTCTTGGATCTAATCTAACTAGCTGGATAAGATAATCAGAAAGAGGTAGCTAGCTTGGGTAGTGGATGGAGTGCTGGACTCTGAGTCAGGAAGAACAGAGTTCAAATCCTACTTCAGACAGTTACTTAGCTGTGTTGTTGTTTAGGAATCTTTCAATTGTGTTAGAATCTTTCTGATCCCATTTGGGGTTTTCTTGGAGTGGTTTGCCATTTCCTTCTCCAGTTCGGGAGGCAAGTAGGGATAAATGACTTGCCCAAGATCACACAGCCCAAGTGTCTGAGGCCAGATTTGAATTCAGGAAGAGGAGTCTTCCTGATTTCAGGCGTGGCTCTATCTGTTATGTCACCTACGGCCTCTTAACGGCCGCGTGATCTTAAACTTTCTTGGTCTCAGTTACCTTATATGTAAAATGGGTATAATTGAACATATTCAGAGGGTTGTGAGGATCACAGGAGATAGTACAGGATGTCCCAAAAGACTTAGTGCAAACTTCAACTGTTAAAGTTTAAGCTAAGACTTATGCTAGGAAACTTTGCCATTAAGGTTAAGACTTTTGGAATATCTTCTATGTATTCAAGACTTCTTAAGATATAAATGAATGTATAAATGCAAGTTACTAATATTATGCAAAATGTCAAAATATAAATGCAACACCGAAGCTGACAAAACTGGGGAGGGGGCTACAAGAAAAGAAAAGAAACATAAGCCATCAGAGATAAGACAAGAGACATAGGTAGAGAGGGTGGCTGAGGGGACAGTGAGGTTGGTGGCAGCTGGGAATTAAACACAACATGCAAAGAAAGGACTTTAACTTCTTTGTGAGAGGCAATAGTGTTAGAGTGGGAGGGAAGAGGCTTGATTTTGGAATTAGAAGACCCAAGCCAGAACCTTACCCAGGTATGATCTTGGGCAATTCACCAAGTCTACTTCACTGTTTCCTTACCTGTACAATGGAGGTTCTTATACTTACCTTGTGGGCAAAGAACTCTTTAGAAAACTCTTTAGAAATATGGTTTAATGTTATCACACCTGGACTTTTAAAAAGGCACTACCAGCCCAGGACAAACCCTGGAGTGGCCTATAACTCAGGAAAGGTTTGAGTGTAGGCTCAAAGATGGAGGACTGGTCTTAACATGGAGAGCACTAATTTTTCCAGCCTCAAAGCATCAGAAAGTATAGAGGGATGGGCAGTCTGGTAGAATAGGAAAAATTGTGTATTTAGAACTGAGGGACAAATTCTAATTCTAGCTGTATGACTTTGGAGAAATCAGGTAAGCACTCTGTCTCAGTTTCCTCATGTGTAGAATCAGAGGGTTGATCTTCATGGGTCTCTCAGGTCCTTCCTGGTACTAACTAACTAAGTTTTGCTAGGACTGCTTGTGCAGGCAAAAATCATTGATCTTTGAAATATGATTATTGTTGGATTCCTAAACTCAATTACAGAGCCGGGGATTCAGGAAAGGCCTCATTCACTATTCCCCTGATGAGCCTGAGTTTCCTTTGGGATATACAATGGGGGATTAATACTTACCCTTCTTGCCACACAGAATTGTTCTAAGGCAAGCACTCTATCAACGTTAAAGCTCTATAGAATGGGAATCAAACTGTTATGATGCTACCACATGGTGACCCCTCCCACCTTCTTTTGCAAGCTCTTAGGCCCTTTAGGGAGCTAATTTCTCCCTGGGCCATATGGGGGCCCACAAATATTGATCTCCTTATTTGAGGAGGAAAAAAGTTGGATGAAGCATTGGAAAAATTTGCTCCTTCCTGAGCATATATTGAGAGGCCAGGAGAGGCCAGGTGAGGGGTTCAGCTCTCAGGCCTGATTGCTTGGAATAAGGACTCAGTGACCGACCATTGCTAAAGTTCTGGGTGCTGCTGGAGGAGAATCTCATCAGACAAGGCTGCACAATGTGACTCTGGATGTTGCTACACTGTGTGACAGGGAAGGACTCAGTAGAGAAACAAGTCCCTAATAACAACAGAAAGGCTGTTCTCTGGCCAAGAAAGGGATGGCAAGACCCTCCTTCCTTTTATATAGCGGGCCCAAATTCTCAGTTGGCAGTCAGAAATCACTGATGTAACTTTGTGGATGGCAGAAGATGGAGTACCTGGACCATATTATTTTTCTTTGCTAGGAACATCTCAAATATCACTTGTGATGGGGTATATTCCTCTACTCAAAAACCTGCAATAGCTCCCTAGTTTCTATGGATCAAGTCTAAACTCAGCAATCTATTGTTTAAGGACCCCAATAGAGATGTCACTTGAACTACATCTGTCATAGGGCTATTGTAGGAATAATAACAATTACAATAAATACACCAACAAATAACAGAATGAATAAACAATCAAATAAAAAACCCAAATATTTTTAGAGCATAATAAGATTTACAAGTGTATTTTGTCAACAGTAACCCTGAGAGTAAAGGATTTCTGTTTTACAAATATATCAACACTAATTTATATGTAAGAAGGGGCCTAAAATACACCATCAAGGGAATGTACATATTACTCAGAAAAGAGATGCATCATTATTGCAGATAATGAAGGATAACCTATGGATAGCTCAGAGACTAAACAGGCATCTGTGAGATCTGATATGATCTGGAGCAGAGGCACTTAACTTTTTTTTTTTTTTTTTTTTGTCTCCTGGTCCTTTGGGGCAGTCTGGTGAAGTCCATAACCTCCTTCTCAGAAAGAAAGTTTTTAAATTCATAAAATAAAATATTTAAGATTGCAAAAGAACTCAACAATACTGAAATACAATTCTCAAAATATTTTTTTTAAAAATAAATTCATGGAGCCTTAGATTAAGAAGCCCTAGTCTAGAAAAAGATTCCTAGTAGATGGGAGTATGCACTATGGTAGAGTGACAGAAAGACACAGACAGTAGAACTCCCTGGATGGGACACCAGTGAAGGGCTGAACATCCAAATCCATGAAATCACAGACCCATTACGTATTGAAATATTTTACAGCTGAGGAAACTGAGACTCACTTAATCACACTTGCTAAATGATTTTAGAAATATGCACTGATATTAATTCATCTAGAAGGCATTCATTCATTAGCCAAGCCTTCTGTTCTCTACTTGGGGCGCCTGTGATATCTGACTGTGACAGGAACAGAAAAAAGGGAGAAAATTCAGACTAATCACTGGTGCTCATAGTATCATAGGATTTAGGACAGAAAAAGATCTCCAGCATTTTCTAGGGGCTCTTAACCATCCTGCTGTCATGGGTCTCTTGAGTCATCTGGTTAAATAAAGCCTCTGGACCGGACCCTTCTCAGAAAAATGTAAATAAAATACATAGGACTCCAAATGGAAAGAAAGCTCAGTGGAAATAGATAGATCTTATTTTTCCCTTTCAAGTTCACTGATTAGACCTCTTATCTCCACCCCCCCCCCAGAATTAAAGACCCCAGCTTTGACCACTTTATAAGATGAAATGGATTCCCTGAGGTCTTGCACAGCAAGCAATTGAGGCCTTCTGATCCCTCACTCCGGGCTCTTTGCTATACCACAAGCCTTTGATAAGGGGAAACTGGAGTTTGGGGGGAGGGGGAATTCCTGAAACAAAAAAAGGGAGATCTGGAGATTCCTGGTGTATTTTGTATAGTTCCATGATAATTGAATACTAAAGTGGTTACTGGGTACTAGCTACAACTTGGAGATGTCAACATCTGAATTTAGGACTCCTCTCTGAAACTGATAACTTGTGTTCTATTGTGGTAGTGTGTGTGTGTGTGTGTGTGTGTGTGTGTGTGTGTGTGTGTTCTGGACCCCTTTGCTATCTCAGAAAAAAAGTGTTCTTAAATGCATAAATTAAATTACACAGAATTACAAAGGAAAGAAGTTAATGATGAAATAAAGATGTATTTTTCCCATCCACATTCATACCACCCGCCCCCCAAATAAATAAATCTGACTCTGAATCCCTAGATAAGTGCTCTCTAAGGAACCTTGGAGTTCTAAGACCAGGCCCTCCCTATCTCTAATTCATTATAGTCCAGTCTGCAACTCTGCCCCTTCCTGGGCATTTGGGACCAGTCTCTTGATTAGCCTGCAAAGAAATAAGCCTCTCTGACTGTTGGTGGGTGGGGCCTTGGGTCTTGAGGGAGAGCTCCACATGATGGAAGTTAGTGGGAGGGGTGTGATGGGACAGCAGCTTTGAAACATGAAAGAACCAAGACAAAAGGCTGAGGCTAGGTGGGATAGGGAGGAAACCAGATGGACTCTCCTTCTCCAGGCAGCAGGGGGGGCTGTCCTTAGGGTGTTGTAAAGATACAAAAGGGGCTTTCCAATCCAGCACCTGGGATGTGGAGCAGTACCAGCTGGTCAAAGTTATGGAGGAAAGCTTGGAGTTCTTGGCTGCCCAAGCTGTCTCCTTCCTCCCTGGGGTCTGCAGCCTATGGGACACGAGGCTCCTCTATGGGATGTAAAGGGGAGCCTTTTCAACATCAGAGGAAATATGAGGGGAGGGGCGGGGGATGTCTCCACAGATTAGGGAAAGAGATTCCCTTCTGTGCTACTGAAGTAAGAGATCCCAAGGCGGGGAAAAACCACATTTGGGAAAAGAGTAGCAAGAGAACAAAGCCCTCTTGTTTCTAAATGGAAAACTTAGCAGCCAGTTTTGGACAAACTTCAGAATTTCTGATTGTCCACAAGGAGGGAGAAGGCAAAACTTTATTCAGGATGAGTCTGCAGAATTTCCAGATGGTCTGGGGATGCCAGGGCTTTGCTTCATATATACTTTTCTGAATATTTTTCTAAAATCCCATAGATTAAATGCATTTCATACAAATTCATTTTAAGGCAATCCTGCCTTGCATTTAGAGATACACAGAAAGAACACCAAAACTAATGATAATAGAAATTCAGAGCTGGAAGGGTGATCATAAATAATCTTATCCACCCTCATCATTTTAAAATATTGCATTCAAGATAAGACTTATTGATGTTTTTGGTACATTCTAATAATTTCTGGAAATTCAGTTCCTGAAATTTCCTATGCTTGAGCGAGACACACACACACACACAAACACACACACATACACACACACACACACACACACACACACACAATCAATCAGATTGTCCCTAGTAACAAAAAACAATAGGGGAAAAGCAGCTCTATACAAAAACCATCTGAAGAGGTATGTAGCCTTTTGTCCCAGTAGCCCCCCAATTCTCTGCCAACAGACAGAACATGTTTTATTTTCTGTTCTCAGTATCTAGGATTTAACCATTACTCCCTAGATATGTTCTGGACAGACCTTCCAACCTCCTTGCTCCCTGGACCAGATTTCATGTCCTGGAGATCTTTTCTCTTTCTTTTCTATAACATCTGCCCTAAGGTTTCACTCACTATTTTAGGTTGGTCTCTGTCATGCTTCATTTTATTTCCTACCTGACTAAGAATGATATTCTTTGACAATACTACCAACTGCCCCCTCTCCTCACCAGTTCTGGAAGTATGATCAAATCAACTCTGCCATTGTTCCTGGAGAGGATGTATCACTCCATCCCTCCATGGCCCCACTTACTGTCTTGTAACTTGCCAGCACAAAGTGCTCCATTTGGCTCACACTCCCCTATTTTTTCCCCTTCTTAAGCTACTTGAGGGTAGGGCCTATCTCTGCTTAGCAGATATTATAGTTTGCCAAATAAAAAATACAGACAGCTAGGTGGCACAGTGGCATCCTGGAGTTCCTGCAGTCAGGAAGACTTATTTTCCTGAATTAAATCTGGCCTCAGACATTTACTGACTTCATCCTGGGCCAGTCACTTAACTGTTTGCCTCAATTTCGTCATCTGTCAAATGAGCTGGAGAAGGAAATAGCAAACAGCTTTAGTATCTTTGCCAAGAAAACCCCAAATAGGGCCATCAAGAGTCCAACATAACTGAAAAGAACTGAACAACAACATATAAAATAACAAATTATTTTCCATTCATTTGTTCTTTCTTACCAAAAAAGCAAACTGAGGCCTAAAGTGGTTAAATCACTAGCATGTAGTACACAGAAGATCAGAGATTCTAACTCATGTTTTTGTTTCTCAGCCTGATTTTTTTTTTTCCTTTTACCACAAATTTGGATATTGTATAAAGGGAGGGAGTAAGTATTTATATAACTCCTACTATGTGCCTGGTACTGCATCATCCCAGCAACTCTGTGAGATGGGTGCCATTATTATACCCATTTAATAGTTGAAGCTATCCAAGAAACCAAGGCTCAGTGACTTGCCAAAATCACATAGCTAGAAAATATATGAAACTGTATTTGAACTCAGATCTCCCTGCTCCACTCAGTACTCTTTCTGCAGTACCTCCTAGCTGCACAGAACCTTAGAGATCATCTAGTTCAACTTCATTATTTTGGAGGAGAAATTTGAGCTCCAAGAAAGTGAAGAGACTTGTGCAGATCATTTAGGTAGTCTCAGACCTAGAGGGTAAGCCTCAGGGTCCTGACTTTAGACTTGGAAAGTCTTGTCTAGTCAAATCCAGGATCTTCACCTGGCAGAGGAAGGAGTGGGGAGGCCACAGTGGTCATACACTCAGACATCTGACTCCCAATCCAATGCATCTCCCAGAACTTTCACAGCATTAACAAAAACTGCCATTTTATGTAGGTCTGAGAGGCTGACAAACAGCTTTAATCACTTCAAACTTAATGGGGTAGGATTGGAGAGCGAAGAGGACAAACAGATTGAGAGAATGCCAGATGGAGGAAAAGACAGTGAGGGGGGAGGGGGGAGAAAGAGGAGAGGAGAGGAGAGAGAGATGGAAGAGAGAGAGAGGGAGGGAGAGAGGGAGAAAGGGAGAGAGGAATTGAGGGAGAGAGGGAGAGAGAGATGGAATAGAGAGAGAGAGAGAGAGAGAGAGAGAGAGAGAAGGAGGGAGGTCTTTTTCTTTGTCTCTGTCTCTCTCCACAGAGAGAGTAGGAGCAAGATTTAAACTCAAATTTTCCTGATTTCAATCCTAGTGCTTTATATATGGTACCTACAATATAAGAATATATATATGTTTAATTTTAGAGAAATATCAAGGGCTTACTTTGTAGCAGGTACTATACTCAGCACTGGAAGTATAAATGCAACAGTAACCATAACTAACATTTATATAGTTCTTTAAGGTTTTCAAAGCGCTTCACAAATAGTACTTCATTTTACCTTTAGAAACAATCCTAGGAGGTCAGTGCTATTAATGTTGCCATTTTACAGGTGATGAAGCTGAGGCAGACAGCACTTAAGTTGCTCAAGGTCATCCAGCCAATAAGTGTCTGAGGCTCAGGGCTTCTTGACTCTCTCCAGTTTCTCTCCATTATAATATCTTGTTGCCTTCCCATTTTTTTTTGCCAGATGAGGAGACTGTGGCTCCCAGAGATTAATTTGCTTGCTCTGTACTACACAACTATTAAGATTCAAACCCAGTGCCTTTGACTCTTGCCTCAGTTCTTTATCCAGGAGGCCACAAGGTTGCCAAGTTTGATCATTTTTTGCTGGGTTTTTTTTTTTTTAAATTCCTTCCTTACTTCCCCTACCTCTTATCTTTTTCCAAAAAGAACCCCAAGGATATTTTTTTTAAGTCACTTCCAAGTTTAAAAGAAAATAAATTAAAAAAAAAAAAAAAAAAGAAGAAGAAGAAGAAAAGAAGCGCTTATTTTCTCTCTGGAGGTCAGAGAATGCATTTTACTGGTCTTTGTCATCATGGAGTTTTTTGGAGGCGTGGGCCAGTCTGGGCTGGACTAGGAAACTTTTGGACTTTGAAAGTGTCTTTAGGCTGAGCTCTTATGGGATTCTGAGAGGGCTCACTGGGGAAGCTTTTAAATCTTCTATTTATGATTCCCCCCACTCCCACCCACCCCCACTAGATCCTCGTACTGGCGATAATGAAGAAGAGACAGAGAAAGGATGGCAATCTATGATATTGCTGCCACAGCTCTCTGAACAAAGCAGGCAGTAATTCAATTAATTCACATAAGTCTCTTTTATCCTGGGGAAAGGCAAAGTACATTCAGGTGGTCAAGAGGAGGTGGGACCCAGACTGTTCCACAGACTAAAAAAAATGAGCCCAGAGACAAAAATAGCTTTGATTCAGGCAGGCCCACCAATGTCAGGGCCCTTCATTTCTGGGGTTCAGGGGCTCTCTCTGCTCTCACGGTTTTCTTCTAAGGCCTAAACAGTGGATTTGATGAGAATACTAGTGATAGATAATATTTCTACATTTATATAATATTTTAAAATTATTAATATATTTGTATAGTATTTTATTTATATAGTATTATATATATTTATACAGTATTTGACAGTTTTTGAAGTGCTTTATAAATATCTCATTTGATCCTCTTAACAATGGGGTGGGGCAGATGCTGTTATTACCACCAATTTACAAGTGAGTAAATTGAGGCCAAGTGATTTGCCTTGGGTCACCCTGCAACTAAGTGTCCTGAGGTAGGATTCTAATCCAAATTCAGTGCTCTAACCACCATACCATGTTGTCTCTCAAGCATCTGATATGGGTTCACAGGCCAATCAATCGATGGAAGAGAATGTTTCATTCATTTAACTCAAATACATTAGCTAATACACCTCTGGACAAAGTACTGGACTCATCAGTGAGGGAGTCACAAAGATGAAGGCACAGTTTCTCCCCTCTGGAGTTCATAGTCCAGGAGGGAGATATGATTAACAGGAGAATCACCCCATGCTTTGGAGAAACTTGCAAATGATCAGAGGATTACTGTGTTTGGATCAATTAATGCAATTATCCCTTGCAAAATGAGGAAACTGACCCAGAGAAGTTAGCATTCACTGAAGATAACAAAGGGCCATCATGATGGCACAATTGACAACTGAATGGGAATCACTTCTACAGCATTCCTAGCAAACACTCTGCCAGTCTCTGAGGATCTCCCTGAGATAAAGAACTTATTAACATGGCAGTCAGTTTCTGCTTTTAGAAGGGGTTACAGAGCTGATGTTTTCCACTCTTATCTTGAGCCAAAGTTTGTATCTATGCAAATTCTTCCTGGCCACTCCCTCTGGCCAGAGTCACCTTTTTTGTACTTACCCAATAGGTACCCCACTTTCCATTATACTTTCTTGCCTGATATCCTGGGATAACTTCATTCCAGGCTGAACCCCTATGGATAATGATTACCTACCTGAAATAATTCTATAGTGAATGATTAAGATACTCCCACCTGATCATTCCCTTTTCACTCAGCAATTCTGAACTCAACTCAGTAGCCATTGTTCAAACTCTGTTCTTGGTATCCCATTGACTGTTCCATTATTTCCATGTCTGTCCACCCAACCCCATAGAAATCCCACTCTAAAGCAATCTGCTCCTCCCTTTGTGTTCTCTGAAATATCTACTCCAAGAGTAACAAACTTGTTTTCCTCTTAAAATCTTCCCTTTCCTATTCCCTCTATCTTTTCCTATTCACTGAGGCTCCTGATAACAGCCTCTCTACAGTCACCCTTTATGGCACTGGCGACATTTTCACTCATATCTACAATTCATTGGTTATGGAGAGGGTGAAATAATTTTTGCTCCCTACCACCACTTTCAGGTTCTCTTTTACCCCCATCACTCATTAACATCTCCATCAAGCTACCATCAAGATTTTGGTAGCTTTTATCTATTGACCTTTAAGACACTCTCCTTCCTTATTCAATGAGTTCTGTGGTTGGCTCACCATCTTTCTTTTCTCCTCAATTTCTGCCTAAATAGCAGAAAACATCTACTGACAGATACTCCCTCAGTTCCTCAACTTACTTCTCCAGGACCTATTCCTGTATCCCCCCTCAGTCATACACAGAAACGGATAGCTCCTTGATCACCCACAAATGCATCATGTTCCCAAACTCTGAAATTCCTAACCATTTGATGACAGTCTATCTCTCCCTCTGCCTTCCAACCCCCAAACCTGTTCTTCACCTTCCCTATGATTTCGAATTCTCTCTTAGAAAAGAATAATCCAGCCTTTAGTTACTCCCACCATTGTCTGCCTTCACTCCTAATCATGTGCTGGAGAAAATCATGAAACTGTGCTGACTGGATCCACTATGAGTTTAGGTTATATAATTTCCACTGAGCTTTTTTTTTTTTTTTTTTTTTTTTTTTTGTGGCAAGACAATCCTTTTATGCCTCCATAATTAACTTACTATGCACAGCAGCTCTACCAAATCTTTTCATCCCTTTTCAAAACTCATATGGCTCTCTCTCTCTCTTCTCAGCTTAGCCTCATATTTCACTAAAAAATTGAGACCATTTGGTGAAAACTCCTTCTCCCCTCCTCCTTATTTCATATCACTCAGATGCTTTTTGCCATATTCTCCTCCTTCACTCCCATTTTCCAAGAAGAGGGAGCACTTCTCCCTGCCAAGATAAACTCCTTTGCATGTACAAGTTATCACATTCCATCTCTTCTTCTCCAGCAGTTTGCTTCTTCCATCATCCTTATTCTCTCACTAGACTTCAATCTCTCCTTGGCTGCTTCCTGACAATGTCCATCCACCCCCCCAAAAAAAGAAAAACAATACAAACAAACAAAAAAACAACCCTCCGTTGATCCATCCTACTACTAGTTTTCTCTCTTGACTTTTTAGGTAGGTAAACCCCTTTAGATGATTATCTACAGTAGGTGCCTCTATTTCCTTTCCTTTTAATCTCCTCTTAATTTTCTGCAGTCTGGCTTCCAAACTCAATTTTCAAATAAAATCACTCTTTATTGTTGGTCTCTTAATCACCAGATTGCATGGTCTTTACTCAGTCTTCATTCTTCTTAATCTTTTTAGCCTTTGGCAGAGTAGGTCACCCTCTTCTGGATACTTTGTTGTCTCTACATTTTGCTTAGGCTGTTCTTTCCTAATTCTTCTACTTATCTGACCTCTCCTTGGCAGGATATTCACCAAAGGCATACCCATTATTTGGGGTCATCCCCTATCCTGGGCCCTCTTTTCTTATTCTATACTATTTCACTTGGTGTTATCAACTTTCATAGATTCAATCTATGCAGATAATTATCAAATTTTATTATCTAGCCATAATTTCTCTCCTGTTCTCTAGTCTTACACCTCCAGTTGCCTATTGGACTTCTTGATGTGCAGTAGCCATCTCCAAAACTGAATTCTATCTTTTCCCCAAAACCCTCCACTGTCTCCCAACTTTCCTTTCTTTTAATAGTGTCACCATTCTCCCAGTTACCTAGGCTTCTCTACCTCGTTTCATTCTCTCTCATTTCCTTCCCAATATCCAATGAAGTGTCAAGTCGTATCATGTTTCTTTTCATAACATCTCTCATATATACCCTTTCTCTCCTCTTGATGTAGAACTTCATTACCCCATATCTATACTACCTCAATAGCGTTTGGTTGGTCTCCTTTCCTCAAGTGTCTCCCTACTCCTGTCTGTCCTGCTCTTGCCAAGAAACTAATTTTCCTAAAATCCAGGGCTAATTGACTCCAAGGCCAATCTTCTATCCGCTACAACATGTCATTTTTCAAGTGGGCCATTTTTCATGGCCATGTTTTAAAAGGGAGGAAATTGAATCTCAGAGAGGTCAAAGGTAGATTCTTATAGTCTGATAGCTAGTAAATGTTGGGACCAGAATTTGAGTAACATCCTGATTCTAGTTCTAGTGAACCTGCCCAAAGCCCTCTTGTCCCTTATATCAGGACTTTTTAAACTTTTGTAACTCATGACTCTTTGCCCCCTAAAATTTTACATGATCTTGGATCTATAGTTATATAAAATTGGTATACAAATAAAACATTTACTGATAAACAATCATAATTTTGTGATCTTCACATTTAGTTATCTGACCTCCTCAATCAACAGTTTAAAAAGCTTTACCCTAGATCATTGACCATTATAGGAAGGACAAGATAGGTTTACAAAAATTTTAATCAATATTTGTTTCATTGACCCCTCATACAGTCTGGTGAAACCTGTGGTCCCTTTCCCAGAGTAGAATTGTTTTATAAATGCATAAAGTAAAATGCATAAGATTACAAAGGAGACCAATTATATTGAAATACAATTATCCAAAAAAAATTTTTTTTAAAGTTTACAACTCCAAGCTAAGGACTTCGGAGATAGAGGTCTTAATGAAAAACTTCAAATGTCAGAAAATGTTGGGAAAATACAGAAAATCTGAGCTTTGTGAGATTATAGTTTCTGACTTTGATTTTTAATTATTCTATACAGCTGAGTCTGAAAAAAACCATTCTGTTATAAAAGAGACACAGTAAAAGTGTAGAATATACAGGTTTGCTCAGAGAATTAACTGCTCTGGCTGGGCTAAAACTAGGAATGAGTCTTTCTGCCCGTGATCTGACCTGACTCCTGGTTCGTTATTATCTACAGAATGAAGTGTTTAAGCTAGACTTGGCCTGGGATGATAACACCATTCTTTCCTCTCCCTGGATGCTCCGGACTCCTGGGGCATAGAGCATGTCTCCTCCATGCAGGTAATGTATCTGGCCTCTTGGTTCAAAGCCACTTTTAGACTTTAGCCATCTTCCTTCCTGATTTCTAACAGGGCTCTTTTTCATGCCTTGGAAAATTACCATATTCTTTAAAGCAAATCTTTTTCCTGGGGTGGGAGTGAGGGGAGGAGGGAGTGGCTGAGCTCAGGCTCTGGGAGTCGAGGGTATCTATCCAGATGCACATTTATCAGATGCCTGGGTCCACAGTCTCTTCTTTATTCAAAAATCTAGCAATGTGCTGGTTAAATTTTTGGTTAATGCTGACATTTGACTAATGATATTTAAATTTAAATTAGACTACATTATGTAAGGCACTCAAGGGCAAAAGTAAGGGACTAGCTATGCTGCGGCTTATCTTGGTACCTTTATACACCTAGTGCTGAACTCATAAGTGCTTAAGAAAGACTAGTGAATACAAAAAGAGATGCAGAAATTATAGGAATGGTTTTTCCATCAGTACATTCTGTCTTCATCATCATTAAATATATCTGAGTAATAATTTTCATTCATATAGTGCATTAAAACTTCTAAAATGCTTTTGAATGCCCCTATGTGCTAAACAATACAAGTATATAGACCCAAGGCAGCTTAGTGTAGGGGATAGAGTGCCGGACTTGAATTTAAATTTATTTGAATATAAATTGAATATAAATTTATTAGTTCTGTGATACTGGGCAAGTCACTAAATCTCTGACTTTGTTTTCTCATCTATAATATGGGCACAATAATGCCAGGTGAAAATCAAGAGAGTCACTATCTATAAATGCTATTTGAAACCATAAATTACATGTCAGTTATTACAAAGAGTAGCTTTTATAGACAAGGTTCTCAGAACTGAATCGACTTGCCTTTGCAGCTAGCAAGTATATGATCCGGAATTTGAATCTGGGTTTCCTGACTCCAAGTCCATTTTCCCTCTGCTATGTTATTACTGAATATCTGCAAGCCTCATTTCCCATTCTTTATAAAATGGAAATAATTGGATATCACTCATTTTACAGGTTAATGTGAGAATCAGACGAGACACTGTATGCTAATTTCTTTGTTGTCTAAGAGAGACATGAAGGTGTGACTTATTTTTACCAGGGGTGAAGACTGTTTTTGAAAAATAGGCAATACCATTGGGTAAGAAAATCTCACTGCCTACATTTTTCCTGAAGAAGCAGTGGAGAGTGGGGCCTGGAGTCAGGAACACTTGAATTACAATCCCATTTTAGCCACTTTCTCATTGTGTGAGATTGGGTAAATTACTTAACTGCTGCCTGCCTCAGGTCTACTCATTGGCAAAAGGGGAAAAATAACAGTACTTGCTTCTGAATATCAAATGAGATAAGATTTTTAAGTGATTCTGCAAACTTTAAGGGAATACACTCTCACATAAACATATGTATATGCATATATACACATATACTATATATATATATATATTAGTTATATATACACATATAAATTTACATATACAATACATATCCTTCTATATCTATAAGCTTATATTATATGTATTATATAGGCTGTATATACACACACACATATAATGTATACATTAATATATGTATATGTATATATATTATGTTGTGTGTCTATATGTAAATATATATACTTATTTGTATGTGTATGTGTGTAGACAGTGTATTTATATACACAATAATATACACACCTATATAGCTGTACACATATACACATATAGATATATACATACAGAAATATATATATACACATATATGATGATAAATGTGTGTCTATATGTAAATATATGTGTGTGCATATACATACATATGTATACACACATATATATTATTATTATTAATTTTTATTATTTAGAGCTTCAAAGGACCTCAGAGAGTCTATCTGCTTCATTCTACAAATTCCAGGAATAGTCAGAAATTTGTCCAAGATCAACCAGGTAGTAATTTTCAGAGAGGGGATCTGAAACCAGATCTCTGGCTTGAGAGCCCATGTCCTTTCCTGATTATTGTGCTGGCTTCTAAGCTGAAAAGATTTTGAAAGAGATGATAAGAAATAACAGTTTCTCTCAGGCTAAGGTGTGGGGTCCAGAACTGATGTATTTTGTCTTATCCTATCTTCCTTTCTATCTACCTTCCTTCCAGTTTTCCCTTTCATCAATTATTTTCTTCTAGCACCATTCTGGGTGAGATTGTGGACTGACCTTTGCATCTTGATATTAGTGTCTCATAGAGACAAAGGTATTCTCTCTTGGAAGAGAAAGGCTTTCATAATTGGAAGCTTTTTACCTGGGACAATCTGGGAAGTGTGTGGAACTGGGTTTCAAATCTGCTTCTTCCATATACTCCCTGTAGGATTTTAGGTCATTCTCATAATTGCCTTGGACCTCAGCTTACTGGTTTATAAAACAACAGTGTTACACTATGCCTATTAAATATGCCTATTAAATAATATATTTAAATCTACAATCCTATGAACCTCTGTTCTAGATCTGAATATCAGCTCTGACCTTCAATACCTTCAATCTTGGGCAAATAACTTAATCTGCTCTCTCTTCAATTTCTTCATCTGTAAAAGGGTTGTAAAAATATTTGTAAGGCTCTTTGGAGTTTCAAGTAAGACTGTTCATGAGAGCTCTTTGTAAATCATAAAACACTATGTTAACATGAGAAATTATTTCATGAAGGACATGACCAATTAATAGTAAAGGTATATTCAATTTCCACAAAATCAGGCTTCTCCATACCAGGATGATGATAATATAATGATAATCATAAAATCATAAATAACATTTATATAATGTGTTAGAGCTTGCCAAATGCTTTATATGTGTCATTTCATTCTATTCTCAAAACAATCCTATTGAAGAAGGTGCTTTGATTATTCCTTGAAGAAACTTATACTGATACAAGTTAAGTGAATTATTTAGGGTCACATAGCTCATATGAGTCTGGATTTGACCTTGGGCCAATGGTAAATTTTATGATTCTTCTGTTAAAGTAAAGAATAACCTTTTCTCTCTTAAAGCAAAAGTGAACTCTATTGATATCATTTTAAATTTATACTTTCCTATTCTATAAAACAATGAGATTGGATCAAATGATTTTCGAGGTCATTTTTTTTCTGAATTCATAAGTTGCCTGAGGGCATCGTCCATGTCTTATTTACCTATTTATTTCCATCCATGAACACCCATGAACACGCCCTGCTGGTAATTAATCAATTTTTTGTTAAACAGATATTATTTCTTTTCACCACTTCCCATTTCTGTGAAATGAAGTAGTTGGAATATGCAATCTCCAAGCTCCCTTTGCTAATTTGACTGTCTATGAGTCTGTTTCTCAAATACCTTTCAATTAATGTTGGAAATATTGGCTGAAACAAGAGAGACATAATAGAAGAGTCATGAAATTTTAGAGATATTGAAGGATACTAAAAATTCATAGAAATTCCTTCTTATTCTTGAAAAATCAGTGGATTTCTTTGATCTTGGGGTTCATACAAAGGAAGGTGATTTGTTGCAGAGACTCAAGGTGACCAGAAGAAAATTGAAAGATGACTTTTCTAACAACAACAAACAATAGTGACAACTAATCCTCCGATTCTCTTGTGTTTGGGCCTTTTACAGTGAATATGCTTTGAGGATATACCCAGGTCCCTTGCATTAACTACTGTTCAGAACTGCATGTAAAATGAAGACCTAGTTGGAGAAAAAGCACATTCATCTTTCACAGCTCAAAGACCCAAGTGAACTTTGAAATCCCTGATAAATTGGAATGTAACTAACTAGTGGAGAAATGCCCTGTTTGGAGTGTTCAAGGTATACTTCAATAAAAAATGTAGCTGCATTTGGACCATAGGATCAAGGTATTTCTAATTTTAAAATTATGATTTGCAAATGTTGTAGAGGACCTTAGAGAAGTGAAAGTTCACAGAAAAGATCATTGGCTTTTTGATGTTTGAGAAAGATGGAGGTGCATGTACAAATCTGTATTTCTTCCTCATCTTATCCATCTTTGTTCCAGGAAAATCAGGATCTGTCTTACTTCTGCTTCCTAATTCTCAGATCACCTTGAAATGGTTCCTGATAGGAATGGCCTTGTTTTTAAAGTATGTCCCCAATATCTTTGCACCTCGGTGGCATTTTTTTTATTTCCTAATGAGCCTTCAAGATCACCTGCAGGAGTAGAATGCCATATGAGGTTCTGCCATTTTGAAATTGGACATTTTTTTCACCCCTTTTGCATTATAGTTAGTGAGATTATGCATTATAGTTCTAATGCTCAGCAATAGCCTCATCCTGTAACAAGATAAGTCATCACTTTTCCATCTTCATTTATAAATATTTTATCAATATATAAACTTTTTGTCACTTCATTGAAATAATATTTGTAGAAAAGCAGTGAATTTCATTTTTTAAAAAAGCATTGGATTTAAAATCAGCGGTCTTGGGTTCCAATTTCATTTCTACTCTTTATTCCAAAAATGACCTTGAGTAAGGCATTAAAAAAATAACTCTGGGCCCTGGTTTCCCCACCTGTAAAATTAAAGAGCTGTTGTAGACATAATCTGATGTCTCTTGCTTTAAATCTACGAGAATGATTATATATAACATAGGTGACAAAGAGGTAAATTGAGAAAACAAAAACAAAAACAAAAACAAATTGTATACCAAAAAGTGCCAAGCAAGCATGTTAGATAGATTTTTCTATGGAAGATTAATGGGACAACATAGACATGAATAATACAGAATAAAAAGGCTAGTAAGGATTTGGATGTGACATGATACAGGAATGTGAGTATGAATAAAATCATGTATCTTTCAAATTAGCCAAATAGCCATATAAATATGTGTATGAGTACAAGCACATTGCATATGTATATGTATATCGCATATACCATAATTGGTTTGAAGCACAGTCAATATATATCTAAATATTGGTTTGAAAAATGGTTTCTCTCTCATATCACACACATACACACACACAAACACACACAGACATATACATATACATTCATATATAACAAAAACACATTTATATACTGGTTTCTAACACATCCTTATTCAAGCCTAGATAGCTGTACTAGACTGACCTTAGTTCAAATTAAATTCAAGTCCAAATGGACATGTTGGCAGTTTGAGCATTTATGTTGCTATTTATAATTGATGTCATTTCCAGTTTGCCACAGTGTGTTATTTCCTTTACAAAGTTTTCATCACATTCACTGCCCCATGTCACAACCCCCTCCCTTATTTCTTTTCTTCCTAGTATTCTATCATTCCATTAATTTATTTCATTATGTCTCTAGAATCGAAAGTGGAAATGCCAGAACTGATCATCTGTGACACAAAACTTCCCCCATTTTGTTCTACCATAAATAACACTTGTTCTCTATATGAAAAAAACAAACAAAAATAAAAATAAACAGACCGGAGGTGTGCTCCCCTTCTCCCCTCCCCGTGAGAAACCAAACTTGTCACTTCAGCCTGAAGATGCAGAGAAGTACACTGCTGATCTTTGTTTGATAATAATTGCAAAACGTGTTTTCCTTTAAAAAAATTAATTAAAAACAGAAGATGAAATAAATATTTCAGACGACCGGCAGCAAAGTGGGAAAATACCATGTGTTTGGAGTTTTAGTGCCCTCGGAGTGCGGAAATTTATTTGCAGCAAGCAGAAAAGAGACAGCAGGCATAAAAATTCAGCAGATTCCCCCTAGTAAAATTATTTATCAAGCTAACAAGGGAGGAACCCTTCTAGTAACAACAAGCCAGTGAGGAAAAGACATGGCTTTATATTTTACCTTTGGGTTAGCGCACCAGTAAAAATGCCAACTGACAAGCTCTTCACATAAACATTTCTTTCTAAATGAGCTTCCTTGTTAGGGGGGAAAAAACTTCTTAGCTAAGAAGCACTATAGTCAACATACAGAGAATTCTGGCCTGAACAATCTTTTATCCTTTAATGCAAAAATCTTAAGCAAAACATAAAGATAATGGGAAATGTAAGTGAGGGGTTTTAGAGAATAAATTAGTGCTTCATTTTCAAATTCCAAGAGTTGTGTTTATATTGTTATCAGTGCATCCCCCCATTCATATGTTTACCCAAATGTCACCTTTCTATAATATGGTTTTCAGTCCTAGTATTGCTTCTACCTCTGTAAAAAATACATACACATATATAGACACACATATATCCATACACACGGATATATATGTACTGATGGGGACTCCACTGCACTAGCCTCATTGCTATATTTTTCAAATATTTATTTTACGACCAAAACCCAAAAGCCAGTTTTTACAGTTTAGTTTAACGATACCAAACTTTGATTATAAATTACAAGCCATTTTACTGCAGCTTGCCAAAGGAAAAAAAAAATTTTTGAGCGGAAACCCTACAACGGTACAATTCCAATTAAATTGTAAAGAAATAGTAAAAGGATGCATTCCCTGAATAACTGCATTCTAAACAGCCCTGCAAATTTCTCCTGTCGAATTTATAGTGGAGTCACACACTAGGAACTCTCCTTCCCTTGAACGAAAATTTGACAGTTTAACCGTGGCAAACCACTAAAGGTGCCTTTTTATGGTGGGAGGAGATGCTATATGGGAGTTTGGAATTATACAATAATACCCTGGTCAAAGAGAGAAATAAATAGTAGAGGTTTTCTCGGCAACTTAGGAGAAAAAAAGCATCACCAACAGAGGCAGTTTTGGCATCAAAATGCCAGCCAGTTAGGGAAAACAGAGGAGAAAAACAAAAACAAACTCTGCCTTCTTCTCAGATCCTCAAAACAGGGGAACGTTTTTTCCCTGCCTCCGCAGAAGCTTCTAGCTTCTGGCTGAATAAGGGAGAGCTCCCACTCTCAGTGTGGAAGGAGGGATGTCCTTGGCTTGCTGGGTCCAAAGTCTCCAACTCAATCTCTCTCAGCCCAAACTTGTTATTGGGTGATGAATGCTGCACATGTGCCTATTTGTCTGTAGGGGACAGTCTACAGCAACTGGAGACTTATGACATACCCATTATTTCCACACTGATCCCTATCCCCGTGGAATAAAAATTTGAAAAAAGCCTCCAGAAATGGGGGGCTGTGTCCCCCACCCCTATGACAGAAAAGAGCCAAAAAGGAGATTGATATCCAAACAATTCAGATATCCTAAATTGCTTCACTTATCCAGGTTTTCACTGGAGGGACTTCCCTACTCAGTAAGAATCTAAATTTTCTTAAATTGTCAACTTAGCATAGTACAGATTAAAAAAAAACAAAACAGTGATGGTGTGCTATGATCTAGGACACTCACTCTTCTCCCTTCCCTGCATTCCTCAAACCTCATAGTAGTAACAACTAAAGAGTAATAATAGTATTTTTCTGTACCCTTACATTCTGGCGTTATTTGCCAGTCTCCATTCTTCATGGCATCAAAATTGACTCAATAATATAATAGAGCAAATAAAAATAAATTGAAATAATTACTGGTCAATAAAGGAGAGAGGAGAATAATGCTGTAGGATGGAGAGAGCAGGGCTTAGGACAGGGGCATGAATGAAGGGGAGACTTTATGTTGGTGTTGTTTCTGGGAAGGACAAATGAATTAGGAATTAGCAAAGCCTTTCATCATCAACCCCCCAAAATGGTTTAGTGGAAATATTCGTTTCCACCCTTCTCTTTACTGTATGATAGGGAAAAATAATCACAAATTCAGGAACCATCAACAAAGCGGCGTCAGGTGATGGCTTAGTAAATATCAGCTTGGGGCTACACACGTTTTATCTGGGCACAGGCTCACCCCCAGAGGGGGAGTTCAAAGGACTAGGTGCTGGGTACCCATTGTCTGAAACAGCTCAGACGCCCGAATGCCGGCTTCTGTCCATGAGCTGCTCTTGTCAAGTAACGCAGGGAATGCAATGCACCTGCATCGTCTAACTGGGACCTCCAGATTTGCTAGGGAATGATGGCTCCTACCCTCCTGTGTCATGCTCAAGGCAGTAAGAGGCCTTTTCTTGGCCCGAGTTCATCCACCCATGCCTAACACTGAGTCAGGAATGAAACTCCTTCCAATATATAAATACCCCAGCAGCTCACCCCAGCGGTGTAGACTCCAGCCCTTTAATTAACCATCATCAGTAACAAAAGGTCTTTATTTTGATTAACATTGGAGGGGGTGGGGGGAAGAACCCTGGCATTAGAGGACGTTTAAATAATTACACAACGCAGGCTAACTTGGCTGGAAGCAAAAGCCGCATGCGGGAGAGAAGAAAGGAACTTTGTCTGGAGAACCCAATTTAAACTAGGAATGACCTCCGGGTCAATTTTTCAGAGTATTTCAGATCAATTCAATTCTCACCTCCACTGCCTCGGCGGCTAGCAAATGAACTTACTGTGCTTTTCAATAGGTTGAAATGACTAAAAAGGAGCCTTGGCTAGCTGTGTGTGAATAAGCAGTTATTAAATGATGCATTGGGAGGAGGGAGGAATGGTGGAGGGGGTGAGTGTGAGTGTGTGTGTGTGTGTGTGTGTGTGTGTGTACGCGCATGTGCACGTGCGCGCATCCCTCCCCCGCTTGCCTGCCTGTACCCCTCTTTCTGATTGTCATTCTCACCTCACTGGTGATTAAGTTGTAGGGTGCTCTGGTGGATTGTTAATTAGGTGCTAATATCTGCAAGCAGCCTCCACCTGAGGTCATCCCTCAGAAGCTGGGCCGTCTCCAGTGACGGTACCTGTAATCCCCATTGCTAGTTTGATTTCCACTCAACAGCTGGAGCGACTGTTTCTTCATGTCTGGTTTCATTTCCGATCTGAAATTATATGAGTGCTAATATCTTTATTATCTCTCCTGTAGAGCAGCCACGCTTGAAAGCGGGGCACAGCGGGCCATTTCCATTGGCTTGTTTTTTACCGCGGCGTTTTTCCAAACATTTCAAGCAAAAATTTTTCCCGCTTAGCTAATTTATGGCTGAGAATTTCTTCGGGAATCATGAGGGGAAAAAAAAAAAGTTACAGTCTCTCTCTCTCTTTTTTGGGGGGTGGGGAGTGGGGTGAGGGAACCAGCGTTGCGAGCAGCAGGTGAAAAGAGTAGAAACATTGCGAGCAGAAGCTGACAATAAAGGCAGCGGGATACCAGAGTTTTGGCAGGTGGTGTGTGTCTGTGTACCCGTATGTGTATGCATTGGTAATGAAAGCTCTTCAAGGAGGCATCGTTGTGTTATAAGTAATGAGCTCCATCTACTTTTTTTTTTCTTTTTTTCTTTTCTTTTTTTTTTCTTCCAGAAGTCATTTTGTTCCTTCCAAACATATAACATTTTTTCGCTCTTTAAATCCACACCTCCCAAAAGTCCCAGAGAGCTGACTAAGAATAATAGGAGTTCACACAGCATCATTAGGCCCAGAGACCTGCAAATGCTTTACTATAATTAATTGATTAAATCAGCCAGGCGGGATTGGGCCCAGGCCTGAGTGGCTGAAAGAAATCAGGAGGCCATGTGAAAAATCAGGTGGGGGTGGAGGGGAGGAATAATTTAAATGGAAATTAAAAATAAGACCCCAGCACTGGATCTTTCCAGGCTGCCCTCCACTCACTGCCATCATAATTTGCCATCTAACTTGAGAACAGTATTATGGACTCAGTCATACAGATTCCAAGGCTGGCTGGTATCCTTCACTATCTTTTACTCTCTGAGGGAGGTTAGCCTTTAATTCTTAAATAGAAGGCTTGGAAGCCTTGATTAGACTCAGAGACAAGAAGGACCCATGCTATTCTAAAAATAATGCCTCACCCTAGATCCCAAGGTTTTGTGTAAGAAAAGCTGCTTTGATTTCATTTCTAGATCCTCATGAACAAAGAAGGAAGAAAATATTTACCAAAACTGAAATATTTACATAAGATCAAAATAAGCATCTTCGTTAGCTCCTACCTCTTTGCTAGAAGCTAGAAACTATGGCCTGAGATTTTCAGGACAATTTAGGAAATGATTACAAAATCTTCCTAACATTTGTCTTCACAAAACCAAGTTGAGAGGAGAAGAGAGGAGAGGGAAGAGTATCCCTGTAATTATATTGTTCCATTTCTGAAACAAAATGTTTATTAAGAAAATAAAATATGTCAGTTGAGTCTGCTGCTCCCAAAAGTGCATGCAATCTAGCCAATAAGGATTGAACCTACCCATCTTGCCCTAAACGTCATGGACCAGGCTGTATCACTTGGGCTTTTCCTGGCAAAGGTTCAGAAAGTCTTTGCTGAACAAGGAAACCTGGAATGACCTTAGCTGTCATCATTTGGATCTATGTATCATTCCACTTTTAAGACAAGGGAATCTATTTGGAAGACTGACCAACTTTCATCTTGGATCCTCCTTAAGAAGAAAACCACCCAGTCCAGATCATCTAATGTTATCCTATTCGTGTTGAAAGGCAAACTTTGGGAGCCAGTTTTCATTCCTTAGCAGAGAGCCCATCTCTCTACCTCACCTCCTTCATGAAGGTCCAGTCACACCATTGCTTGTTTCTATGGAAACGATTATGACATAATAGTTTACATGACATACCATCCCTGAAAAGTTTCCCTTGGGTTAGGGAGACAATATGACATCCAGAAATCCCACATGCCAGGATTTTGCTTTTGAAATCCAGTGATGGAAAAATATTTAATATAGGGTGATCACCACATTTCATCCAATTTAAACCAATCATTTCTATTTGTAAGGGTCCAGGCAGTCTTAGAAATGAATTAATATGGAATAGCAATCTGGGAGAGGGTAAAAGGAGCAACGCAGGGAGAGATTCAGGCCATGTGAAAACAAAAGATCTTAATAAAAATGTATTTAAAAATAAATGAATTACTGAGGATTTAGCTCTTTGGAGGCAACTCTTGGAACGTGTATTTTGGAACGCATATTTTGGAACGCACGATAAAAATGAAACATAATCTAAATAATATTTCTAGGATCAAGGGTAGAACAGCTAACTTGTACCCAAAATGGCTGTGATCTATTTCCAACTCCTCAACGAGCCATAAGGCTTCATGTGGTTGAAATTAGCCAGGGACTGCTGAGACAGTTGTCCACTGCTATAAGGCTCTGCTACTAAATTCCTTTAACCAAATTGACTTTCTGAGAATAAACTAAGGAACCCTCTTGAGAGGATAAAATATTGGACTTTTCATATCTAAGCTTATAATTTCTAATATTGCCGAGAAACTTCACAGAATTGTCCTCTTCTTCCCCAAATTCCCCATCTGAGCAGATGCCTTACTTTTTTCTTGTGCTCACCTGTCAATCACGTTCATAGCTGAAATTTGATTTCTCCCCAACCAGTAACCTTATATGAAATATTACCATAGGGGTCAGACCAATGTGAACCTTGCCACAGAAGTTCATTAACTCCTCCTGTATCCGGTGTGTATTTGTTTCATAGGATTACAATCCTGGTGGCGAGCAGAGAGGGATCACGATGGCACAGGGCTGCCGTGCAAACCTTCCTTACAAAGGGAAGGATGGGATTGCAGAGAGAGCCAGAAGTATATACATTGGTGAAACCCCAATAATATAAGGATACCCTGAGCTTTCCTCTGGTGGGGAGCATTTCTCAAAAGTGATGTATTTAAAATGAAACCCATATTAACAGTCAAGAGAGGTCAAGAAACATTGTATTTGGGAGGAATAAAATCAGGACTCTTCTACTGCTCCAAATTCCTTGTGCCCTTTAAATAATTTTCCTTGTGAATTTGTAGTAACCCTGGGGCAGTTTGATTTGTGATTCCCCCCCCATCCCCATACCCCCAATTCCTGTATTTCCTCTTGAAACCAAACCAAGAAGTACATATTTCTCACAGATTTCCTGGCAAGCAGCAATGTTACTAAAATAAAATCAAACTTTCATTCCATTGGCCAATAAAGAGGCAACAACGAGACTACCTTAAATCATGACCCAGAATAAATAAGGACCTGTGTGAGTGTAGGCGGGAACCTGGCTTCTGAATGCAAAGGTTTCATGATTAAATTTGCACAGTGATAGCCACGCAGGAAACTCCATTTACATGGCTAGATTTCATTTTTTCCATGATGCCTAATAAAAATCAGATTTTCTCTCTTTTTTTCCCCCTCTCCTCCCATGTTCTACTTATGAGCTTTTCTTCCCATCTCAATTACTGACCTACAATTAAGCTTAAGGGGCTAGTTTGAACTTTACATATTCTATTTATTTTTATTTTTGCTTTGGGGTAGAGAGAAGAGAGAAGACCCTTCTTGCTTTGAAATCACAACATTTTTAACATGAGGATATGACAATAAAGCAAAGTGAGGATTCCCGATAATCTTTCCCTATTTCTGCTCCCATTTACCCCCTCCTCCAATAATTTTCTCATGTATGTGTCAAAATGAATCAAATACTGGATCTTAGACTGTTGGGTCAGTGGGCCTGATCATTCCAAATACTAGGCTTCCCATAAAGGTACAAAGGTAAGTAAGTGGATCAGATGGAGGAAATCTGCTTGGTCTCATTAATATAGCTGTCTGCAGAGAATACTGGGCTGCATGTGGGCAAATAGCTGAAAATATACACATGCTGATTCGGACATAGAAACCCATTCCCGGTATCCCAGCCCTCTGCCATCTCTTTAGTTGGCAGGTGAAAACCGCAATCTGACACCACGCAAACAGACATGAGCTTAGCATTGGGGCCTAGGGAAAAAGAGACATGGCTCAATTGATTCCCTTTGCCCTCCTACACAGGAATTCCTCATATGGACAACTAATTGAAATGAATGAAGTGCATGCAAAGGAGTAGGAAAAAAGTACCTTTTGGACTTCGGCAACAGGAATTCTCACATCACTGATGTGGAGGAGTCTCTTGGATACCTAATTTGGCAAATATATTAAAATAAACAAATTGAAATTAATAATCATTAAAAGATTTTCAAAGACATTATGTAAATGGTAGCCTAAATGATATATGTATCAGAATTAATCCAAACCAAGACCAAGACTGATTTAATTTTAGGATAACTCATAAAATATTTTCAATGTTATTAACATAGGAGTGCTATCAACCAGAAGACAATGAGACTAAGAGCCTTTCCTGTCCTTTATAAGAATATGAACTGGAAGTATCCTAGTGAGCATTAGATCTTCATCAGGTTTTAGGCAATCAAGATGACTATAGCCCAAAGTGAGAGGGAAAAAAGGATATCTCATTGGGATGGATGCCAAAGGTCCATTGGGCCAGCGTAACCTCAAAGTCTCTTATTTGACCTATAATGAACCCAAGAATATCCAGGGGCATAGTACTGTAATATTTAGGGCCTGCTCTTTAAAACCCCAGAGTATCTTCTCTACCCCACTATGTTTCTTCTGGAAGGATGAGCTAGTATGCATGTGTGAAAATACTCCCTGATTCTATGCCATTACACGCTGGCTGATCCTGCTAACATTGCTAACTTTAATTACAGATGTTCTCTTAACAAATAGAACCATTTAGGTACTACTATTTTATTTATTAACTTACTCGATATTTAAATTAGTAGCAGGGAGTGCTTGGAACGGTGATATGAAAATTAAACTGCTTGGAAAAAAAAATCCTTTCTGTTTCACAATGAATAACAAAGCCCAGTAATTCAAAGTACTTAGCTTTCTATGGTTCAAAAAAAAATCCTTATTGCTATTAGCTGTATTAATGTCAGTGGCAAAATAATTATCATTTACTGTACATAGCACATTATTTTCCAGACAGCAGTTTAATAACAAAACAGACCTGTCATTTCTCCCTACACTTAGTCACACTATTCAAGTTCAGACTGTCAAAATATATTTAAAATCTAATTTAAAAAATTCAACACACTTACAGCAAATCTGTGTACAATAACTGTAATAAACCAGTAAGTCAATCTACATTTTCCCCCCTAGCGTGGTGAGTTAGTTATTACTTTTTTTTTTAAATTTATTTATTTTTGCTCATCTCTATATCTGTATTTCTGTAATGGATAGGAAGGGATAGATTACACAAATGCATATGGTAAAATCTGTTTCACTGAAGTAATTGGACCTAAAATTCCTTCTTTCTTTAAAATCTCTTTCATTACAACACCTCCCTCTTATCTCTTTCCCCCAATTATCTTTAAATGTTATTTATCTAAATATTATGGCAATGCCAGAATCTCTTGGATAAACAGATTTTAATGGCATCTATCTGGGTCTATATTGCTGTGATTAAATCACATGTGTTCACTCACATATCATGTTAACAATATTTTTAAAAATACCTTAAACTTTCAAATCATGTCTTTACTTCTACAAAGAGACATTATATATCAGTTTCTTGTCACATTTGAATCTTTTCTCTAAACCACAAACACAAAAATCAACATACCGGGCTCATAGAATTTTGGATTCAAAAAGCAATCTGGCTTGTTTAATTTGATATTAGAATTACTAAATGTGTTTTCATCTTAAAAAGTCAACTCAAAACTGAACTACTGACTCAAAGTTAAATTTTTAGAACTGATTCTTTTAGAAATCAAATGAATAGGTTTTGTGATCTCAAGCAAACTTGAATACAATATTTCAGCCATTTTACTAGCTTCTTATAAACATATACTAGATGGTGAGGAGATGAAATGTAGATGAGATAATTTCTCATGAGACAATTTTTTCCATTTTAGAAGAAAACATTCTGTAGCAATCATAGCTCCATAGGTTGCTATATGTGCCCCTCTGCCTTCCTGAGTATCCTCATGATTGGGGAGAAGAGGGCATTTTGCCCAGGATCTCTTAAAGAAGAAACATTTCTTCAAGATGAACTCTGCTTGCTTGCCAATAGGTGAATTCATTAATGACAGCATTAATGAACTCATGCAGTTTCAAAATTGGTGGTGGTATTCTGGGTTCTCATATCAGAAGAAGACCCAAAGGATTCTGGTTAACCTACCCTCCTTACTTTTACATTCTAGGCTGAGTTAAATCTGTGAGCAATTGTCCTGAGCTGGACCCCAATATCTAATCAAAACCAAGGATCTGAGGAAGTGGAACCAGCATCTCCAATCACATATTGGTTTGCTTAGTGATTGGGATGGCGCTTTTAAAAGTTTATTGATATCTCCAAGGAGCAGTTAAAAAAATTAACTAATGCTGGGTCATGGGCTAAATGAAGATGTATAATGGTTAGGGTCCACATTGAAGCCTGCTTGCATACATCCCCACAGTTAGCAATCGAGGAAGTTTGGTTGAGGGAACGCTGGTGGTTGTAGAACAAGGTGCTTGTAAGAGGGAAACTTCAGCCAATATAGCATGGCACCAAATAAAAAAAGCTAAGCAGAATTATTAATTTAGCACTTGTGATCATTTTTATTTTACAAAGTGGGTACCTCAGATTTATCTTTTAATAGCTTTTCCCCTCCGTGATATGCCACTTGCAAGAGTTCCACAATAAAAGCAGATGAAAGCCCCTATGCCTGAAACAGGAAAGACACGACTTTGGTCTTTTCACAGATTGAATCTCGGAACGATGACCGATTTTTCCTATGCTATCAAAATGTAATGTTTTATCTGACACTGCAAAAGGGGAGAAAGTGTCTCCCATTCCAAAATCATTTTTTCCCCGCTTCAATGTGTTTATCTTGACATTAGTAAGGCCTTCTGTTTTAAACAGATTCAGAGGGTCCAAAGACACTTCCCACTCCCTCTGAAAAAATGCTGATCCCTTAAAAAGAACAGAAGATGCTAGAATCTTGTCTCTGAAATCATAGTCCATTTGGAGACCAAACTTTTAGATTACTGGGTCTTTTTCTTTTAAAAAAAAAAAAAAGGTATAGGAAGTACATTAGGGATAGATAGGAAATACATTAGGGATAGGAAGTAGTGTCCAATCTGATTCTCAGTAGAGTTTCTTTTGACCTGTTTTATTTCATTAAGGCCATAAGGTTAGACCACATAAAAATGTAAATGTACTTAGGAAACCTTTTCCTAAAGCTTTCTCAAACCTGTAGTCTGGGTTTTTTCCCCCTTTCTCGCTTTTTTTTTCTGAACTCTGGGTCTGCATCTTAAGGGAGATAAAAAAGAAAGGAGAAGGATTTTAAAAGAATATTTGAAAACCAAACAAATTACTTGAAATGGTTAAAAAAATATACCCCAGCCCAAAGACAGGCTTAGATATCAAATCTTGGCCCCTTTTTTCCACTTATGCCTCTTCTGTTCGAAACCAGAGAGGCACCCAGCCAATTCTCTAGGATGTTATAGTCTGCTTAATAAGATTGTGGATTTGAATGTGGATGGAATCTTAAGAAACCATTTGGACCAACTTGTAAATCTCTGAGATTTCCAATTTTCTGACTATTCTGCTTTGAATGAAGTCATAATAATAAGTGATAAATATATGCTGATAACAGAATAGCAGGTCCCAAATAGGTTGATGGGTACCCCAGGCAATGGAGTGTAACCAGGGAACCCAACTTGGGGCATTAGAATTAGAAGGGATATAGTTGAAGACAAGGGGTTTAAAGACCAGAGCAAGCTAGCCTTGAATTCTTTGTAAGCAAAGCTAGTTTTTATTTCCTCTGCTCCCCCATTCCTACTCACACCAGCCCCATTTTTTCTTTTTGCATTTAAGGATTTGCCCTGACTAAAGGAAAGCTGGCCATCCTAACCTTTGACCCAAAGGCTCATAGTCACAGGTAGGTGGGAAGAGGTTAGAATGCATAGGGAATCTGGTGAGAAAGCTCTGAGCCCAGAGAACTGAGAGTTGGGGTCATCTCTCCCTTCTAAGGATGAAGAGGCTTGCCTTAGTGATCAATGCAGGAAGTAAGTGGTAGCCCTGACAACTGGGGGAGTGGTGGCAGGAATGGAGGGGCAGGAAGGATAATCATTAAGGGTGCTATGTGGCTCTGTTTGGAACTCTGTGTTGGGAAAGTCCTGAGGCTGAAGCTTATAGCTCTCTCTGAAGCACTTTGGATTCTTCTCATCTAAGGCCTGGACTACATCTTTTACTCAGAATAGAGGATGTTTCTGAGCTGCCTGTATGTATGAATAACTATGTGATGTGCAGAGAAAGGCAAAAGTGAAGCTAGAGAAGAGGGTAATCTTCAGTAGTGGTGGTGGTGGTGGGGCCTAATTGAGGGAGGGGAGTGATTCCCTTTTCTTTTGCCTTTCCTTCTTTTGGCATCAGGAACCCTTGGTCTACTTTAGCCCATACCCAACTGTACCTCCTTACTACCTTAAAAACCAAGTGAAGTATTCTGGAAAGAGGAAAAAAATATATTTTTGTGACGAGATGAGATAGTGTTCAATCTAGACTTAGTTCAGCCCTACATAGCTATGATTGGGGAGCCTCTTGCCTCTCTCTATGTGTTAAGTTTACCCATCTATAAAAAGTCTCTGTTCACTAAGCTCCTACCTTTATAAAATTTTGAACTATATGGACCAGAGTTTAATCATCTATCGATCGGCATGTTCTCCATATACTATTGTATTTGGGTGACAAACAAGCCCTTTTAAGAAGGCAAGGAAACAATTTAGCTTTGTGGGCAAAGATTAGAATACTTGGTCCGTGATATCTGAGCTGTACAGTCCAGCTAAAATAGGTAAAATCCAAATTCCCTAAAACTTCCTTAACCCCATAGTCAGGATCAGAGGCACTCATCCTGAGTGTACAGAAAATATGTGTCAAATAAGATAAAAAAGGAAAGCATTTTTATGATAGTAAAATAAGAGCCTATATAGACTAGCTTCTGTCACTCTGGTATTTAATATGTGGGGAATTTCTGGGGGTATTAGCCTATATCCGAGAATTGTCAGTTACTCCACAAAAAAGGTCTTCTGTTGTGCACAAGGATTTCATAGCAATGATCCTAGAATGGATATCTGATGATGAGTTGGGATCATAAAAATAGTTCTGGTTGGTGACATTTTCCCATTTCTCTTGGGGTCCCTAATTGTGCCTCTTCATCCTCTCCTGCCATTTAACATCAGGTACACCTATCCTTTATTTTGTGCTAGATTCTGAAAGTTTCACAACTTTCTGGTCTTCCTTTAATTTTCAAAGAAAAAGCATGATGTTGTTCTTTGGCAGTGGACTGGGACGAACTAAAGCAAATTTGGGTTGTAGTTAAATAGGAATGTTAAATCCAGTTCCTATTTTTTGGTTTAAGGTTCTAAGGCAAACCTGGGAGGATCTACAATAAACCCAATTCAATGAATGTTACTCTCATCTTTTCCTCTCCTCTTTTCAAAGTTTCCCTTCCTGTCCCCTGCCTTCTGCTACCCTCAGGGGAAACTATCCAAGACAAGTGATGAGTTTGAGTATTAAGTTGGAAAGAGGTAAGACTGATGATCAGAATACTGGCCAAGAGCGGAAAACTCGGAGCACTCGGGATGCACTGGATACAGTGCTCATATCCAGGACTTCATTAGGCCTTTGCATTGGTCCTGGGGGAAATATAGGAAAGCCATTTCCTCTCTCCTAAGTCCTCTCCCCAAACCTCCTCAGCACCCCCCTCCCAAGAATTAATGAGCCTTTCAAATCATAACTAAAGATCTAGAATGAATCTGTGGTCAAGGAAAGAATGCAATTTTGCAATCCAAAGTACTGATTATAGGGATGTTTTTATTAAAAAAAAATAAAAGAGAGAAAGAGAGAGAGAGAGAGAGAGAGAGAGAGAGAGAGAGAGAGAGAGAGAGAGAGAGAGAGAGAGAGAGAAACAAGAACAACAACAAAAACAAACTAGTAGTATATAGGACAAAAGCCTAGAGATAAACTTCCATGATTTCATGTAAGGAATTGTATAAATATTGTCTGGAAATCACAACCTATGTGTATTAAAAAAAAATAATTTTGTAAGTATCTAGCCTCAAGACTTTGAATATACAGTTTTTCAAATGTGAGGTTATAATTTTGCTTTCTTTAAAGATCTTATTATTGCGGTAGGCTGTTTTGATCTTTTTATTCTAACTTTGTTCCATTGCCCAGGCATATGGAGAACACAGATGATTTTAAAAAATAAAAAATAAAACAATGACCAAAAAAAAAAAAACCCAACCCCAAAACCAGATTTTCTATTGCTGTAAAACTATTTTGATAGAGATAAAAAATATTGGTATAACAAGTCAAGCTGTTATGAAATATGATCACAATAAAAATGTATTATACAACATGGTATATTTGCAGATTAAAAATTAAGCATTTTGGGGTAGTCTCTTTGGATTATGTGAGAAACAGGTCACTCCTTAGAATGCTGTAACAATGGTAGGATTGGTTGTATGTGTGTGTGTGTGTGTGTGTGTGTGTGTGTGTGTGTGTGTGTAACTATAGCTCTGACTTAAGAACATTATAAAAGGTGAAGCTTCAAGAAGTTTGTTAGTAACTGACAGATGTGAATAGTATGGCCAGAGCCTGTCAAAGAAGCAGGTGGAAGTGAGGCTGCAAATTGAGGTCATTGCTAACTGGGATCTTTGGAAGCTTGCTCCCCAATCTTTGAGTCCCTTCTCTCCTTTCCCTTTCCTTCCTCCTTCACTTGGAAGCCCTTGCTCACGATTGAGGATAGACCACATCAGATCCAGAGCCGGGGCCCTGCTCCCTGATCTCTGCTCCGCCTCCGTGCACAGCAATTTGATCTGTTGGGCTGGGTTTTGTTTCTCTCTAAAGGGTAGGGATGCTCACACATTTTTGCTGGACTGTAATTCTTTATGCCACAACAATCATGAGACAGGCTGGGAGACTGGGATTGTCTCACCCCATCTTCTACCCCCGCTGGAAAGAAACACTGCACAGAGCTGGGTTTGTTCAGCTTCTTGGGTGGAGCGGTTCTTCCAGTGAATTCCCATTTTCTGGGGATGTATGATCTCTGGGTTTGGGAGGTTTAAATCTAAAGCCAAATAGTAACGGGATCAGAATGTGTCTTATTAGAATGCTTCTCCAAATTCAAAGCTACATGACTTCTTTGGTCTTTCGGTTTTCTTAAACCTCCTAGAATTCTGTATATCCCTGGAGTCCACAACCCTTCAACCTCTCCAGAGCCCAGGTTATTCTTCTGCGGCCTACAGCCTCCTGTAGCACTAAGACCTACTGTGAATCCCATGTCTGGAACCTATAGCCTTCAGCCTCTCTAGAGCCCCCCATTTTTCACTGCTTAGGACTCAAAGTCTTTGATTTTAAAGTAAGGAAAAAGGGTGAAGGCAAATTATACTGTTTTTTTTCCTAAACATCTTAACCATGGAGAGGACATGGCACCCAAATTGTTCACTTGAGATCCTGGGGAAAAGCTAGAAATGACAATAATCACTTTGGAGTAAGGGAAAAGAAGTTGTAAAAAAGCTTCTAGTTCATAGACATGTAAATAGGCAACATGACATGGACTTTTATTCTATGTTTAATGTGAACAATGGTACCACCCTTTTCCTGTTTAATGGCATAGAATTAAATGAAAGCTAAGTCTAACCACCAAAAAAAAAAAAAAAAAGTTTTATTTTGTTTTTTTGGAGGGAGATTGTGTGCCCTATAATTCCATCTTACTTATTCCAAAAGAACCAAAACTGAAAATGCTATTCTGTGTACAGGCTTTTTAAATATATTTTCTGATGTGTTGTAAGAGGAAGATAGATAAGCTGCCTTCATTTTCATGTTAAAATGACTATTAAATTGAATTTGTCTGCTTAAAAATGCTTTTGAAACATCCTGGTATCTTTCTTGAATCTACCCACTTGATTCTGCAGCTGTAGATTTTTGGATAAGAAATACTCAAAATGGACAGGCCACAGTTAATTAGAAGGTAATCTGTCACATTTGGGATGGTTACTACCAACATAGTTCCATTTACTTTCTATTGAATTCAATTAACATTTGAACAGTGAAGTTTTAAATTTTGGGTTAGAACTACCAAATGCTTCATGTTTAAAAAAAAAATTGGACTTCTTTTTTTTTAAATGAATTACAAAAGTAAACAGGTGTGTGAAGTAGCAAGATCAGAAAGTTAATACCAGGAGCTTAGAAATAAATATAGACTGTTTCCTTTTGGGGGTGGCGGCACAGGTCTAAAAGGTACCTTACATGAATATAGCATTTGGACAGATGATTCTGATATAAGTGCCATTTCCTCACTCAAATCATCAAGTCCAACCCCTCTTTGAGTCAAATGATTGATAAAGTTAAGAATAAATTTTGAATGAAAATAACTACAATAAAGAGGTAGGAAACGCTGAGGAAAGGGAATATATATATATATGTATATATAAATTTGGGCTAACAAGAGGCAGACTCATAAAATACACTTAAACTGAAAATTTGTCACTGCTACCATTCATTTATTTTTCACTCCCAGCTATTTATCTCAATAGAAATGATTAAGTCCAAAGAGAAGGGGAGGGCTATTCATTTTTAGTTCTTGCACCAATATAGTCATTTCTGGACTGAACAAGAAAAATCATTTGTTTGGGGAAGTTCCGATACTTTTTCTATCCCTCAATTAGAAGTCTTGGCTAGAAAAACCTAGTCAGAGTTGTGAATTATTTCATAGCACGATTCTTGCTACTATATACCATTTGGTAAAACTTTTTTTATAAAAGGAAAACTTCTTTAGATTTTAAAGATATTTATGCAAATAATAAAAATAAAATAAAAACTACTCATAGTTGTAGTCAGAAAAAAAAATACAAAAACCAAATATACAGGCACTTTCCCATTTCCCCTTGTCTTAAAACAGAAGGAAGTCACTGGCATCCTCTATCTTGTAGTTAGTAAAGGCAAGAGTCTGAGACTTTTGCAGAATCCGGGCATCAATAAACTACGTGGAGGTTATTCCCCTTTTTTTTGACAAGCCAAATTGCCTAAAAAGAAGCTAAACTCTGATGAAGACTGAATCAAGAGGCTGTTCTACGAAGACCGTTCATGCCTTTTTTTCCAGTACGTAAATGATTTTTCACTGCCCAACACTCATGTAAATTGTTTTATAAAGACACATTTTGAATATAGACACGGCCAAGAATTTCCGAACGTGTTAGGTCCTCCTGATGGCTCAAACTTTCTGGTAGCTCACTCAGGAGTTGGAATGAAAGGAATGTTAACACTATTTTACACAAAGATTCAAACACAGCCTAAGGGAAAAACTATGCTTTTATGAATATATATTTTTTCTTTCTTTTTTCTTTTTTTGAGATAAAGACTCATTTGTAAAGCACATCAATTAGACTGAGTATCCAATTCTTTCTAAAATTAATGTGTTACTACATGACAAAGTCTCTCAAAAGATTCCTTGATGGATTTTATTTTGAATTGGTTTTTCTGCCAGACATTGAAAACAAAATCATTCTCTCATCCCATTTTTCTATCATCTCTTATTTAGCATATACATAGTACATGGCCAGGCCTTGTTTTAAACTATTCGTTCTATTAAATTTCTATAGAGATTTAGGATAGAATGTTTAAGTCATTTGAGAAATATATTTCTCCCCAATAAAAATGCTGTTAGATATGCACTGTAATACCTGTTTCTTGAATACTTTTCTATCATAAAGGTTTCTTTTCCATAAATTCACTAATGCCCCAAATGTGGAGATGTTTTCGAAGGCTACTTGGAGAGAGCATGAACCCCCAACCTTTAAATGAAAACTAAACACAGGGTGGTAGAGAGAAAACCTTCAAAGCATTTAGATAAGTTACTCCCTTCATGATTACCCAATGAAAGTAAGTTTGCCATTAAGATTGTATATTAACTAGAAATAAGCATCAATTAACTTGACTATAATTCTGGCACCACTATCCAATGTGCGGTAAGATAAAAGGTCAGATGCCAGAGGGCACACTTAACTGCCTTATAATGTTGAGGAGACAGGGTAAAGGAAAGGGGGTGGTGGTGGTAATAAAGGGATCAGAACTTGATTCAAAGAGGACAACCTGTTATCTTTTAAATAAGTCCTTCTCCATTTGCAGTAGCAATATTATCTTCTCTTTCAGAAAACTCATGTGGGCCTGTGTTTTCTAAACAGTACTGTTTTTGTCTTCTACTCTATTAGGGCTTTGGGGGAAGTTTACAAAGAGTCCAATCGAATGCTTTTGGGAAACAGTTACATGAATTTGTTTCATTCAAAATAGGTCAATGTTCAGGTGACCTCTCTCTGAGAGGGAGCACGAGATTGGAGAAAAAGGGAAAAATGTTCTAGTCGGTCTGAATACACACTATTTGGGCAAATTTAAATAAATCAAAAATCCAATGGTTATCCAGTGAAGGCATTCACTGTCTACTCCCCATTTTGGTCATCTCTCAATAATATAAAATCACCACTCCCTGCCTGGGTAGATAAACACCCTCTCTAAACATCCCCTCCCAACTCTACTTTGTTACTCAGTATAGTTAGAAAAAGAGATTTGCTTTTTTTTTTTTTTTTTTTTAATTTAAAAAAAAAAAAAAGTAAAAATTAAAGGTGGTGAAAAAAATGTTTTTGCTTTAGAAATCTATAGTAAATCTCAGACCTCTAACAAGAAACCTTTGGTATTTAGGAAGGGCAGTAAAGGGGAGACCCATCACCAGTCACACACCAAAAACTGTTTATCTTTGATGTGAAGTGGACACTTTACCCCCAAACACCTGGCCTTCCACTGGCTGCCATTTCTTATTTGAAAGGTGATCAAACAATTGATCAAAATGGAAAAAGGGTCAGTATGACAGCAAACTCCTCTCTGTCCTGTCTCTCCTATGGAGCGATGACAAGAGAGGGACGACCTCTATGGCCTTAGTCATTTCCAAACAGAGAAGTTCGAACTAATCCCCGGAGAGGTCAAGATTCTGACCTCTGTTAAATATCACCGATTCCTAAGGGGGTACCAACAGCTTACTACAATCTCGACTTTAGCCTGAATTCTTTTTCTCCAATTCTTCTATTAACTCTTGGCTGAAGGAAGGTTTGCTTTAAGGTCCTTCTTGGGGTAGGGATTGGGAGTAGGGGTGGGGATGGCTTTGCCCAGTTAAACTATACACTAAGAAACTTGAGTGCAGAATCCAAAATTGCAGTTTATTATTGTAGATTATTCTTTCTTTTGATATAACCAGAGTTGAAAATGAAAGAAAAAGCACAGAGGAACATCACACGTGGTTAGTTGAGTAACTCAAGATATAAAACAATTTTGCACAGCAAAATGTCAAAGAAAAATAACTGACAAGATTTTTTTAAATTTATTGTGGTAAGGTTTACTTTCCATTTTTTTTTAAAAGACAGGATGTCAGTCCCTGAAAATAACATTCACTGATTATTGCCTTTAAAACTGTGGATTTGTTTGTTTTTTGAAGTTACAGAAAATCCAGTTCTGCACCACAATACAACTGTAAAAAAATCTGCATCATCGTAAAACTGTGCAGTAATGCCATCTTTTATAACTGCATAAATTTTATTAGCGTTCTAGACAGTTTTGCAATTTTTGTATTATATGCTTGCAGGTTATATCTTAGTGCAATTCAGTCCCCAATACTTTTCATTTTGAAAAAAAAAACACATACATTTTGAATGTAAAATACCCCCTACAGATATAAATGGGGTGCTCCCCCTTTTAATACTTTGGTTCTCAAATACAGTCAATGGTATAGCAAGGACTACATATACCCAACTTATGTTTAAGTTGCAAGCACATGCTGGATAAGCTACTTTTTAAACAGTCCCCTTGCAAACTTCTAACCCCCCCTTTACATCACAACAGTAAACAATTTAGTGCATCAATCTTTTAAAAAATCTACAGCTAAAACAGACCTAACTCTTTCAAATTTATCTATAACATTCCTTTATCTGTAGCATACATTTTAACTGGGCTAACAGATTATAAAAACTAGAATTAAATTATATACCAGGAACCCATAGCATTCCATATTTGACAATGACCAAAAGGGGAAAAATGGGGCAGATTTTATTTTTTTTAAAAATAAATTTTAGACTGCTTTTAGGCAACAGCACAATTTTAGTTCCCAAACTGGGTTGTTGCTCTTATTTAAACACCATGAAAAGTTCTTTAATTTTTTTGCCACATTAAATTATGAATCCATTCAGGCATCTTTGACAGGGAATGCCTTCAGTGCATTTAAGTGGAAGTCTGAAGTTTGAGGAACTCAAAGCAGTTTTAGAGCAGATGCAAACTTTCATGGGAAGGAGGGTCTAGGGTTGCATTTTTTTGCTTTTTCAATTCAAAAAAGTGATGAGGCAATAAACAGAAGTATGGATGCCATGCCATAATAGTCTCCAAGTCCATTTCCAAGCCAAAAAAAAAAAAAAAAAAGAAAAAAAAAAGAAAAAAAAAAAAGAAAAATAATTATACCATACATGTCCAGCATGCAGGCTTTTTATTAATATAACGTCTCTTTTTTTTTTCATAAAGTCTTTTGAAACAGTTAACAGTTCATTGTTGCTAAGACAAAGTTGCAAGCATAATGCATGAGATGAGAATGAGTTTCTAATGGCAAACTAAAAGTCTCCAGTTTGGCAGGCTAAGGCCCAAACTCACATGTACACACCCGGAAGGAAGGCAGGCTGATTGATGCAGGCTTGAATTTTTGGCAGGTTGATCGGGATTGGTTTCTCTAGTTTAGCATAACAACGCTAAAAACCGATGGGATTCAGCAAGCTGCAAGTCTACAACTTCACATTTCCGCAAACTCAATCTCACATGAAGAACTTAGGATGGGAGGGGAGGGAAAAAAAGAAAGAAAACTTTGATTTTTTTCTTTTCTTTTTTTTTTCCGGTGGGGTGGAGGTGGGTTGGTGGAGGGTGGAAGATGAGTGGAGGCAACACAGCAAGTTCCCCCAAATAAATGCTTTTTAAAAAGTACAAAACAACAACAACAAAACCCAGAAACACTAGCTCAGGAACTGAAAAATTAAAAGAAAAAAAAAAAAAAGTGAATGACGGCAGGTTTCAAAGGTGAGCCATGCTTCACATGAAGAACTCAGTTGGGATGTTTGAACATTGAGCAAGTGTTGGGGGGGAGGTTAAAAAAAATAGCAAGCAAGTCATGGAGAATTTAAGGTTGGCAATCAAGTGAGCCAGCCCCATTCCCTCCCCCACCAAAAACAAACAACTGCGACCACAAAACTCGGGGAAGGACTTTGTATGTTGGGTTTGTGAGTGTTGCTTAAAAAAAAAAAAAAAGAAAGAAAGGGAAAAAGAAAGAAAGAAAGAAAAAAGAAAGAGAAAAAGAAAGAAAGAAAAAAAAAAAACAATTGGGTGGTGGCAAGCTCGGTTCTTGGACTAGCAAGCCCCAAGCCCAGACCTCATTCACATGGAGAACTGATTAGGGTGGCAAGCTTGAATTTGAGTGTAAAACTCACATGAAAAACTCTGGAGACGACGGGTTGTCGCTGCTCGAGCCGTTTTCTCGGAAGCCACTGCTGACCAATTTCTCGTATTTCTCTTTGTAGGCGTCCCGCTCCCGGACCAGCCTGGAGATCTCCTGTTTGAGGTGCTCAACTTGCTGCAGGAGTTGATTCTTCTCGGACTCCAGGACGTGCCTCTGCTGGACCCTCTTGAAGCGGCACGACTGGGCATAGCCTCTGTTTTTAAGGGTCCTCCTCTTCTGTTTCAGCCGGATCACCTCCTCCTTGCTGACCCCCCGGAGCTGCCGGTTGAGCTCCCGCACCGACATGGTGACCAGCTGCTCGTCGGAGAAGCGGTCGTCGAAGTGCAGGCTGCCGTGCGGGTGCGGGTGCGGGTGCGAGTGAGGGTGCAAGGCGCCGGCCCCCGCAGCCGAGCCGCCGCCGCCGCCGCCCCCGCCGTTGCCGCCGCCTCCGGACGAGCTGGAGCTGGACGAGCTGGAGCTGGAGCTGGACGAGCCGGGGCCCGAGGCTGCGGCGGCGGCCGCGGCCGCTGCGGCGGCGGCCGCGGCTGCAGCGGAGGCGGCGGAGGCTGCGGGGGGCACGGCGCCCGGCGGGTGGTGGTGGCCCCCGGGGTGGTGGTGATGGTGGTGGTAGTGAGGCGCTCCGCTCTGCGCCGCGGCCGCCGCGATCACGGCCGACACCACGGCGGCGGCGGACGAGCCCACCTCCTCGGCGCCCAGGGAGCCCCCGGAGCCGGGCAGCGGCTGGCCCCGGGCGTAGCCATCGAAGCCGCCCTGGAGCTGGTGGCTGCTGCTGATGAGCGCTTCGACCGCGTCCTCGGGGCTGAAGCCCAGCGCCTCCGGGTTGAGCTGCTGCGGGTAGCCGGTCATCCAGTAGTAGTCTTCCAGGTGAGTCTTCTGGTCGCTCCCCGAGCCCGGGCTGGGCGCCGAGAAGCTGGGCGACGGGGGCACGGAGCTGCAGGGCGTGCTCATCGGCGTGGAGGACAGCGAGCCCCCGGCGATGAGGCGGCCGCACTGGCTGATGATGCGGTCCGTCTCCACCGGCTCCTTTTTCACTTCAAACTTCATCAGATCGAAGTCATTAACATATTCCATGGCCAGGGGACTGGTGGGCAGGTCGGAGCTGCTCATTGCCAGCTCTGATGCCATCCTTCTGCCGCCGCCGCCGCCGCCGCTGCTCCTCCAGATGGGCTGAAGAAGGGGAGCCAGCGAACTGTGCTGAGTCGCCAGCGGGTGAGCCAGCTTGCCGGGAAGGATCTGCTTCGGCCTCTCGCTCCCCTCGCCCAACAGGCCCACCCGCAGCAAGCCCCCGCTCCCCACCCCCTCTGGCCGGCCGGGGCCCCCGCTCACGCCCGAGCGCGTCCCCCCTCCCCCCCGCGCGCCTCTGTGTGTGTGCGCGCGCGTGTGTGTGTGGGTCTGTGGGTCTGTGTCTCTGTGCGTGTGTGCGCCTCTGGGTTGGGTAGGTGGGTGGGTGTGTGCGAGTCTCCCTCTGCCTTTGCCTCGGTCTCAGTCTCTGTCCCTTCTCTTCTCCGGGACTCGGCTTTCCTACGGCACCAGGGGATGCGTCCCGGAGCGCCGCGGCTGCTCTCTTTGGGCCGCCCCCTTCCCACACCTCTTCGCTCCTTTTTGCATAGGGAGGACTCGCTCTCGGGGTTTGCAGCTGGCCGCGGGGGCTGGGCTGGGGGGCGGCGGGCGTGCTGCGCCGTTCGCTGTTCCTGCTGCTGCTGCTGCCGCTGCTGCTGCTGCCGTTGCCGCCGCCGCCGCTGCTGCTGCTGCCGCTGCCGCCGCCGCCGCTTACGCTTCTGGGGCTGGATGGAAGAGGGGAGCTCAGCACTTCATGCCTCTCTCTCTCTTTCTCTCTCTCTCTCTCTCTCCTTCTTTTCTTCCCCCCTTCCCCCCAGTGCAAAGTGCAAGGGAGAGGTGCAGTGGGGATGGCCAAGAGGAAAGCGAACTACTGGGGGTGGGGGGAGGGGAAGGGGGCTGGCTGAGGGGAGTCAACCCAAATTCCGAAAGGGGGGAAAAGTCAGCTCAGGCTACGGCTAGAAGATGAAAAATATTTTAAAGGCTCATCCAGCAAGAAGAGTTTAAAGCAATTGCTGAGCTTTATAGCAGTTCTGACGTAGCTGGGAAATTGACTCCGACTCCGGACCAATGAGGGACCTCAAAACCAGCCCCGATTAGCATAATAGTATAGAAACAAGGAAACTTTTCGGAGCTGTCAATCAGAGGCCAATCAGCTGACTGTCAGCTGGGACTAGGATTTTTAACCCTTCCCTGGACACATCCTTCCGGGGAATTGGAGGGGGGGTGGGAGGAAGAGCAGTTTTAATTAAAGGGAGAGGATTGATGAAAAGAGGGATTGGACCTGGGGGAGTCCGAGGCACACTACTTTCCCTTTGCTTTAAAACCCCAAAGATCCTCACGATTCGGGGATGCTGGACTCTCTTGGCTCTCACTGTCCATTTCTTTGTCGGACGTTTTCCTCTCGCTCTATGGGAGCCTCGGTCTGTTATCTACTCTGCCTGGGTGCTTTCTGAGCAGGCCAGGTGCCCCGGGGCATCCTGCTCCTGTGCTCAACATCCCTCCTCCTGAGCCTCGGCTACTTGAGCCCAAATATTCATCTGTTCGGACTTTGGAATCGTCTATACAGTCTCAGGTCCCTCTGGCTTGTAAGAGATCAGAGCAGTTTGCTCACTATTCTCGCAGCTCTCCTGTCAGTTTCTTAGTCTTTCGTCCTTGCCTGCCTCTGTCTTCCGTTCTCTACCTGCCCATCCCGTGCCTGTTAGCCTGATCACCTGGCTTAGGCTTGGGAACCCAGGCAAATACCTGGGCACGGAATGGGAATCGATAGGTTCGATAGGAGTAGGTTCAGGGAACCAGGAGGTGGAATTTCGACCTGGGTCCAGAATCTGCCGTCAGCCTTTGCAGTACCTTGGGGAGGATATAAAGGAAAGCCCGGCGCTTCAAACTCCTTGGTTACAGCTCATTTTTCTCTTTTTAAAAACATTTCGGAGGAATCCCGGGCCCGGAGGAATGGATGCATTAATGGGGCTGTTGGAGAGTCGTGTGTGTGTGTGTGTGTGTGTGTGTGTGTGTGTGTGTGTGTGTGTGTGTGTGTGTGTGAGAGAGAGAGAGAGAGAGAGAGAGAGAGAGAGAGAGAGAGAGAGAGAGAGAGAGAGAGAGAAACTCAAGAACAGCTCCAGAGTTGCAATAGCTGAACGCAGAATGAGCTCCCTTCTAGACTTTGCCTGTAGTTTGGCCTTTTATTTACCCACCCACTCCCCCTTTCCCCTTTTCCCTTTTCCCTTTCTCTGCTCTCTTTTTTCCCTTTTCCTTCTTCATCTCTTTTTCTTCTCTATCTCTGCCGGACTCTCTCTCTCTCTCTCACACACATACATACACCCTTAGTGTGAGTATAATTCAACCTCCGTTTATCAGGGTGTTACGCCCTTTGCTCTTTCTCATTTAAGTTAATTATTTCGTACTTGATCGTGACATGGAGGGGAGAAGGAACCCCCGCCCTTATGTGCTTCCCGCCAAGGGTTAAATTGTAAACAGGACTCTAGATTTGCCCGGGAATTTGGGGGGGTGCTGAAGAGGACTCCCCCCCCTTTTGTTACACATGCCAATAGCTAATTCAGTTGATTGGATCGATTCTTTTTTAACTTTATACAGAAACTCTGTTTCTAAGATTTTAAAGCGATAGGCCAGAGGAAGGCAGAGATTTGGGGGTGTGGGGGAGAATCTTTTATAAAGGGGGACATTGCCTTTGCAAGACTCGGGGCCCCCTTGGAGCTTTGGTTTGCTTAATTAAGTGAATTGAACGATATTCATATTTATTTTACTTTTTCTTTTCTTCTCTTTTTTCTTTCTTTCTTTCTTTTTTTCTTTCTTTTCTTTTCTTTTCTTTTCTTTCTTTTCTTTTCTTTTTTTTTTTTTTTTTGGCGTATGGTGGAGGGGGTTTGAACAAAAATCTGAAAATCGAGAAAAAGGAGCGAGGAGTGAAAACCATTGTTGGATGCACTTGGTTTTAACCTCGACAGCGCCACCTTTCGGCAAAGGTCAGTTTAAATTGATGCGTGTCCAGTTTTGTTGATTCAAGGAAAAAGCTGGTGTTTGGGTCGGGAGCTTTGGAGGGTGTAGGGAAAGGGTTTGAGCAAGTTGTTTTGGGAGGGAATAGGGAGAGGGGCTCTGTGGTGGCTTTCTCTGGATCCAGGAGTGCCTTCCTCCCTGTCACCCATTTCTCCAGTCCCCTTAACTCTTTGTCGTCAAAGGTGGGGACCGGCCGAAGGACCCCTTCGGATTCTCGTGAGTGTGATCCCTAGGCTGTGATGTAGTCGAGATCCAAACCTTTAAAACTGCCATCCCTGATTTCCAGCGGACTTTATGGCAATATCAATAGAATTAAAGTTACTTGTAATTCAGTGATAAATGAGATGTCTTGAGTAAGTAAGATTAAGTGCAGTGCTATAAAGTTGTTTATCTGAAAAGTAATTCTCAGAAACCTGACTTCTGACACTTAGTCATATATTAAACCAGCTTCTTTGAACATTGCACTTCAGAACGGTCTCACCCACCCCACAACATACTTTGCTATTTATAACAGGGCCTTGGGTGTCACTCACGCTGCAGGACTGTGCTAGGCCTTTTGGCATTTTCACTTGCCAAGTGGGGACCAATCTAGGACTCCCCCAAAATGATCTGGGATCTTTAAATAAATCCACCTGAAATTCTCTTTCTTCAGAATTTCCTAGACGTGCATTTTCCACTGCAGGGCTGCTCCCTGTTTAACAGGGTTGCTATCCAGTAGTACTTTGTGAGGAGGAATGAGCTGTGTCTATTAATTTGTCATTCTGACACGTATCTGTGAAATCAAATAGCCCCCCTTCCCCACTTACTTTCTTGTTTGTAAAGATTTTATACCTAGTAAACTTAAAGGTTTGTATCATGTGACCGAAAGGTAAGATTTATTTCTTCCATTTAGGCTTTCCCTAAATAAGATAAATATGGCATGTCCTTTAGCATCTTCACATGATAGTACTACAATTTTCAATGGCTTCATTTTTTTTTTTTTTTGGCCCAAATGTGCTCATTTATCTCTTTATCTGAAATGATCTGAGTCACTTTACTGGTAATGTTGATACTCTTTAGCATGTTCGGAATAGGAATTTTTTTATGCTAAGAGTTTGGAGAAATTATCCTCGTCCCTTTAAATGGCTGGAAGAGGCATTTTATATAAAGTAGCTTCACATAGAAACTCCTGAGTTCCCTGAATAAACTCTGTTGAAGACAAAGAGAAATCAACATTCCATGGACCCTCACGAATGCCACTGTCAGCAGTTGCTGTAAATTAAACCCAAAGACTCTGCATGTGTTGATGTGGAGCATTAACAGCAGTACCTGTACCATTTCATGGCATGGCTTACTGGTGGGCACCACTGTTAAGTGATCATGTATGCCCCTCTTATTTGCACAGCTTTTTTCTATTAATCCTAATTTCTTAAGACAAAGGCAACCTCATTGATAGCTTTTAGATGTCCCAGGAGTAGCCCATTCCTATAACAGGCATCTTCATCTTTTGCAGTTTCTGAGTTCATAATTTAGTTTTTTCACGAGGGATATCTAAACATTTACAGACCCTTAATAGCAGGGTTTCTTTTGTGACAATTGAATCCTGTCATTTTAATTAGCACTATTCAGCCTTCAGATTTTCCAGGCGGATAACAGGCCAAATTTCCTTAGGCTTCCTTTGCCTAATACTTCTTTCCCCGTATCCATGCCAATCTCATCCAAGTATAATATGATCTGCAACCCCCACCTCTGCCCTTTTAATATTCTCTTGCTATCTGTACTACAGGGATCTCTGTTGAATAATATTCCTTAATTGAGAATACCATGGATTTGACCTCCGTGACCAATTCATACCAAAATGGTTTAACTTTCTGAAATCAGTGAATATTTACTGCAGGAGGTTGGGGGTGGCTTGCTTTCTTGGAACATGTGTAAAAGCATGTGTAAGGCTATTAAATCTTAATATCTGAATACACAATAGTGGCTTCAGATAAGTACATACGTAAGAATTCAATGCAAAAAATAAAAAATAAAAACTATTTGTAACCAAAGTTAGAAAGATTAGCACAGGTTTCAGGATGCAAGGGTATATATATGGACTTGGATTTAACTTACAAGAATTGGTGGTAGATAGATAAAGAAGAGATAGATATAAAAAACAGTGAGAATTGAATTATCAAGTTGAGTAGACCCCCTACAACCTTTGTTTATCCAGTTTCTGGTTTTATGGCAGGGAACTAAACACTGCTCCCTAAATTTAACTATGAAACCAATGGAATTGATTTGCGAAAGAATTGTTCAGAGTAACTGATCGCTCTGGCTAAGCTGCTCTTAGGTACAGTGTTAGATAAATCCTTTTAACAGTCTTCAGATCAGTTAGCAGGGTAAGTAAATCACAAATCACTGTTAGCAGATTCATGGAAGAAAATTAATAGAATCAGACACGATAATCTGATAAGGGTGGAATTGCTGGGGAAACAGTCTTGCCTCATATTTGAGGATATGAAACAACGGTCTGATTACTCCGAGTCGTTATGAATAGGTGAATTATGGGCTAAGTAATCATCAGAGTAATTCACCATTTATTAATTCTTTTCTCTTTAAGCTGTTCCCGGTTGCAAGTTGAAGCCTCTTTCCCTTTGAAGACACATCCTTTATAATTTTTATTAGAGGTAATTTATTATTTGCATTACCTGTATTTACTTCATAATGGAACATTTTGCATTCAAATTTATGTAATGCATTATGCTTGAGAATATATTTCTGCCTTATTAGCATAAATAGTCACTTACCTCGTGAATTACTAACAAAGTTTATCTTAAAATATAGAGTTTTTTTATTAAGTGGAACACAAACATATGTACCATAAATTCTGATTTTCCTGCGCAGTTCGAGCTAGGAGAGGCAGGAGAGGGGTTGCAGGGATGAGAAGAAATCCACAAGAGTTTGTTTGGTGAGGGATGGCTACATTGCCTTCTCCCTTCCACTTTAGTGCTGGGGATCTCGCAGAGGGGTGTTCTGGGGGTGCATACTCTATTTTGAATCCTAGAAGATCGAATTACATAATGGGTCTTACTGGGCTGACTTTGAATTCCAGTGAATGCCATATGTTTGAGGAACTCATGAGTTTTAAGGCAAATTCAGTAGCACTGGTGAGATTGAAAGGGGGAGAGAGGAAGGTCCCCCCCCCCCCAGGATCTTGACTCATCCTGGTGAAATCCTGGTTTTCAATATAGAATAAAATATATTTATCTGTTTATTTTTCACAGCAGTGCCAAAGCTCTGAATTATTACCAAATGAGAATTCTTGTTGAGGAATATATTCTGTCCTTTTGTTTTTCTTTCAAGGTGTAAAATAGAATTAGGGAGCCTTCTTCTTGACCTGTACTGGTTCTAGGATTCTCAATTCCTTCTGACTTCCACTCTCTCCCCTGTGATGCTGTGTATTTCTAGTTTTGGAGGTTTTGCTATATATGCAGAGTCTTGGTTTTTGACCCTATACAATCTCCTTTTTGGTTTCTGACGGTACTGAGGATCATATTGTGATTTTTTTCCCTCAATTAGTGTCTCATCTCATTTCCCTTTTTCACTGCTACAACGTTCCAGTTTAGTGCTCCCAGAAATGATGATATTAACAACTCAACTGTACCCTCCTCCTGCACTGAGCATGGGAGAGATTGGGCATACTTGCTGAGGCAAACCAAGACCCGGAAGGATACAAATGTAAGTGTAAGACAGATACTTGATTTGGGACAGGGTCACTGCATTTTGCATCATCTGGGCATGATAATAGCGGGCAAACATATTAAAGTTAATTTTAGTAACCATGGAATCCCCATCATTGACTGGGGGAAAACACCTTAAATTCTAGAGAACAGCAATTACAGCCTAGTCTGCAAAGGGAAGAATAGCTTGTCGAGTGTAGGCAGTGTGGGATTCCATGCACATTTAGGAGGAAATGATTCTTGGTTCTGTTCAATGTAGACTTTTGAGAAGATGTTCTATTGATATCACTTGAAATAGGGGTGGATATCACCACTATAACTCACTCTCTAGAGTGTATACTCTTTGAGCCTTAGTTCAGCAAAACACGGACAGCAACAATCTCGTAATAATTATAACAAACTGTGTCTATACAAGTAAAATAGAGAATTGATCATGCAGGAAATTCTAGACATAAAAATCTCAAAAAAAATTCCTATTGAAGAAGAAAAGTTATTTTTTTCTCTTAACTAAATAATCCAGAATCTTTGACAATGCCTTTCTGATTATTGAGAGCCATAAATAGCCTAGCCAGATGTCTGAAGTTCCAAAGGAGACTTTTCAACCTGAAATACTCCATTTTGGTTGTCAATGTAGACCCAGCTCATTAGAGCATTTTCAGAGAAATCATTTGCTTTGTGTAGTGTTGGGATATGGCAGAGGAGGGGGGGAAGGATGGTAAAGGGAGGGGAGAAGTGGAGGAAGGAGGAAGTGAGACATAATACCTGTCTTCACTTATCTAAAAGGCTCTCATGTGGAAGAGAGATTAGGCATGTTCTGTTTAGCTCCAGAGGGCAAGAACCAGGAAGGATAGAGGGAAATGACACATTTTAGCTTGGTGTAAGAAATAACTTCCTCACTGTCAGTACTGACCCAAACTAGAAAAGGCTGGCTCTGGACTCAGTGGGTTTCCCATTTTGGGGGGAGGAGGTTTTTTCAAGCAGAAAATGAATATTTTTGGTTAGATGGCTTCATCTAGAATATGTGGCTATATCTCTCTGATTAACTAGTTTTGCAGGTCACTAAACCAAATCTTTCATTTTCCAAAGTGGGCTTTTGAACCTGAAGTTTTTCCATGTAGCTATCTACAACGGACCCAATTAATCAGTTTCTAAATCACTCTGCTTTAGGTGAGGTTGATGCAATTGGTGCCTACCACCAGAACGTTATTGGTGTAATTATTCCACTTCCTATCTGTTTAAACTTAAGGATTTCCAGAACCTATTTCCATTGTCCAAAATTAAAGACAAAAAACAACTTGGAGAAAACTAACAAATTGTTGTTACCCCACAGCCCCAGCCCCTAGATTTCTCTGTGTGTCTGTGTGAAAGATTTTTTATTTTCTTTTTTAAATATCTTTTTTTTTTCTAGATCAGCAAGTCTTTTCACCTATGGGCAAAACCCAAGGCAAAGAGTACATCTATACTTAATATAAGGTTAGAAAATCATGTCATTTATATGTTACCATCTCCTAGAGACTCTTAAATATTCACTAGAACTCATGAATCTTGTTTTAATAGAAAATAAATAATTACAAGATGGGGTTGTACAGAAAGCAAAGGATACTGGTTTATTTATTTATGTTTTGTATTAAAAGATGTACATTTGCAACAAAAGGAATTACTTCCTTCATTCCTCCAAACTACCATTGTACCTCAGGCAACTCTGTTCCTCAAAATCCTTCTCTTAATATAGATTTGTTGTTGAAAGGTCCATTTTGAAACCTTGGTTCCACATACATAGTAAATGGTGTATTATGTCATGTGGCAGGTGAAGAAAAGTGAATTCTTTTTTCATCTTTGTTAAAAGATGTATCCTGAAGGAAGGATGAGAGAGTCACCTTCTTCTAGTCCATCTTGGTCCCAACTGGAGTCCCAGCTTCAGTTCAGTGTGTTCAATTTTAGAAAAGATTGATAGGCTGGAGCATAGCCAGTAGAGGGAACCTAGCATGTTGAGAGGGATAGCTAACGGCATTGGGAATGTTTATCCTAGAGGAGAAAAAAGTCTTAAGAGAAATATAATAACTATCTTCATCTTTTCAAAAGTCTCACTTTGCTCATCTCTAAATGATAATGATAATCTTTGCACTATCTTCTTCAAAAGGTTATTGAGAATGTTTTCAAGACTTAATGGCATTAGAAATGTGAATTAACATTATTAGTATTTTATGATGACAGGTGTATTATACTTGCAGTCAGTAATAACCTGTGTTTGAATATTGCCTCTATATCTTTGCTCTGGAAGTGTGGCACAAAATCATAACAGTTATAAATAATTATAACATATATAGTTATGTATATAATATATAACACATATATAATAATTATAAATAAATCCTTTTTATTCAGGGCCTTAATACTTACAAAGCAATTTTCCTTATAATAATCTTATGGTTTAGTGTAAGTGTTATGATACTCATTTTACAAATAAGGAAACTGAGGTGCTGAGAGGCAGTACAAGAATGTAAGCTCCCTTAGGGCATGGATTGTTTCATTTATGTCTTTGTATTCCCAGTGCCTGTCACAGGAGCTTAATAAATATTTATGGAGTGAACAGTTGGTTAAATGATTTGCCCACATCCGAGGCGGTAATTATAACTCAAATCATTCGACTCCCTGCCCAACCCTTTTGCTATTATGTGATACTGTCTTTCTGAGTCTCAGTATCCTCATCTGAGAAATGGAGAGAAGGGAATAAGCATTTATTATGTGTCAGGCATTATTATGTGCTAAGCATTTTACAAACATCTCAATTGCTCATCAAAGCATTGAAGAAATACCTATAGGAAAGATATATTTAACTGTTTTTTTTTTTTTTTTTTAATGAGGATCCAGTCAGGCAACATGTATATAAAGTGCTTTGTACAAACACCAGCTCTCATTGTCAGCCATATCATCATGCTTACATATAGTTCAATTGTCCTGTTTCTAAGCTGAGGTGGTCCTTGTATCTTTCATTCATCAACCTACCTCACATCCCTTTGTGATTGAATCTCTCTTTTCCATGAGGGGACAGGATGTGATGGAGAGAATGATTCTTGTTTCTAGGAAATCATTAGGTCATTGAAACATCTCCCTGTTCTCAACTAATAGGGACCCTCCCCAGGCCTTTCTCCCTCCCTCATTCTCCCCTACCCATTTTGTCTTCTGGACTCATATCAATTTAACCTCCTAGAAAGATGGCTCAGTCTTTTGGTCACAGACACTGCCATACCCACATTGACACAATATTTTCAAATCCTCAGCTAAAAAGTCTTTTTTTTTTTTTTTTTTTTGCACAAGGGAACTTGGATGCAAGATTTTTGTTTTTGTCTTTTTGTAGTCAAGTCTGCAAACCTCTATTGTATGTAGGTGTGGGTCCCTGAGATGGTTGTTATTGAGAGAGGAAGATCAGAGCAGCAAAGAGCAGGGATGCTCTATTATTGGCTTCTAAGACTGAGGCACAGTCCATCTGGCCACTCCACAAACAAAGGGGGGAGTTCCCTGCCCCTCTGCATCAGCCCTGCTCCCCCCCCCCCACCATTGGATTTCTGCCAATAGAACTCTTCTGTTGGAAACTTCTCCACTGAGAGGATTCAGCAATATTAAGCAAACAGGCCCATGTGAAAATGGTATCATGGCAAATGAATAAAACAAAGCTTTTGAAATTAGTCAGTGTTCTTTTTTTGAAACAGCTTTTGAGATTTGGGATTTCTATTTGCTGTTACGAAATTGACTCTTGTGGAAGGGAAACGTATTTGTGGGTTCTCTTTCACCTTCTAAACTTTAACATACACAAAAATCCTTTTAGTGTGTGCAGCTAAATGAATTTATTCTTTTTACTTATGACTAAGGATAACTGATTGGGAGAACCTTGGATTCAGCATCAGGGGATGTGAGTTTTGTTATGTCACTGATTAGATTGTAATCTTTGACAGTTTTTCCCCTTCTGTCAGTTGCACTTTACTGTTCTATAAAATGGTGTGGAGTGGAAGGGCTGGTGTTGGACTGAGCGGTCTCTGAGTTCCTGACTCCTGCTTATTGGACAAATCATTAAACTTTCTTTCTTTCTTCAGTTTTTTATCTGTAAATGCTAAGGTTACTTCTAGCTCAAATATTCCATGACCCATCCAAAAGGGGAAAGATCCTAAGACTATCACCCTTTTCCTTTCCCCCAAATATCCTATCCACATGCATACACAGTTATACCTATCTTATGTATTATATATATATGTATATATATATAAAATATATTTTAAAATATGTATTTCCTCCAAATGTTCTATGCACAAATATAGAAATGTCATATATATATATATATATATATATATATATATATATATATATATATATATGTCTGTCTCTATATGTCTATATTCCTCCCAAATATTCTATATACAAATACACAGAGAGACACACATATACATATGAAAGAGAGAGGAAGGGAAAGAGAGACACAGAGAGAGAGAGAGAGAGGGAGAGGCATACAGACAGAAAGAGAGAAAGACAGACGCACACACAAAGATTGATTTTTAATAACAGCTAGTCCTTGATAAACACATAGGACCATAGATTTAAATATTTTATAGATTAGATCTAATAATTTAGATATTAAATATATTCATCATAGGTCATTTTACTAAGCACCTAGAATTTTAGCAATGATTCAGGCCAAACCCTTTGTTTTCCTGAGGAGCAAACTGAGGTTTATGTAGAAATCTCTTATAAGGATCATAGAAGTAGCAAAATGCAGAATCAAGATTCAGACCTTTTTTTTTTTTTTTTTTTTTTTTTGATGGAAGATCCCAACCTCTTTCCACTCCATTTTTAGCTATCCATTTAACAGTTTCCTCCACTTTAGAATCACATCATTATGGGATGTTTAATCTGAACATAAAGGGGACTCTCCACAAGTTCCTGAAGTCAATTTCCTATTGGCTCTTAGAGTCAGTCATATCAACTAACTTGCCTGCCTTCTCCTTTTGTGGCATGGGATGCACATACTCCCTGGGCATATCTGGTTGCCTGCCCAGCACAGAGGCAGCTGCCCAAACTCTGTCTAGTTTGTTCTAGGACTGCTAATAGAATCACAGAATCATAGGTCTAGTATCAGAAGGAGCCTCAAAAACTAACCAATGCCTTCATTTTATAGGGGGAAGGGGGACTAAAATCCGGGGAGGTTTGAATTGCCAAAGATAATACAAGTAGGTGACATAGATTTGAACCCAAGTTTCTGGGCTTCAAAGCCTGAGATATTTCTGTGAATTCTCTTTCAGTAACATTGTTCAGAGGACTTGAGAGGAAATTAGAATATTTTGGATCCCAGATATCCTCAGGCAAGCTCACAGTGAAGACAAGCTTACACAACTTCGCCCATAGGCTCAAATCAAGTTGGCTTTCAATTTGAGGATTGTAGAAACAACATCATGGTGGCAGGATTCAGTTTAGAGCAATGAACAACGAATAGAAGCATGTTGTGGAAAATCATCTCCTATGGGAGCAATCTCTCAAAATGTAGGTTGCCTATATAAATGGATGAAAGATGTCTGGCCTCAGGTACAATTGTCTTATTGCTGAAAAGCAACTATCCTGAGATAGTTGTTGTTATTTATTCATTCATTTCAATCATGTCTGACTCTTCATGATCCTATTTGGGGTTTTCTTGCCCCATGCCTCATGCTTCCTGATTTTCCTGGATTCCTTTTAACCTTTATTCAAATCCTTTTTGATGTTTCTTGGTCATTCCCTTTTCCCACCTCCCCACACCAAGGTTATTTGCCTTCCCTGTACTCTTATTTATACACATGCATATATATATATATATATATATATATATATATATATATATATATATATATATATATATATATATATATATGTATATGTATATATGTATATGTATATATAGTTGCTTTTATGCTGCCTCTCTTTATGTCCTTCTCCCTGTTCCCAGATGTGAACTCCTTGAGAGAAGGGACTTTTTTTTCTTGGTATCTCCAGCCTTTAGTACATTTAGTACAATACCTGATACAGAGTAAATGCTTATTAAATGATTGTTAACTTGACTTTTGATTTTCTGGGCCCCAGAATACAGAACTAAGATGTGAAAGTTGCAGAAAAATGGATTTTGATTCAATTTGACACAATCAGTACTTTTAAAATACTCTAAGGTCTATGAAATACTTGACATAATTTTATTTGATCCTCACAAGAAATCTATGTAGTAGGTATTATGAACATTATTATCCCCATTTTATAAATGAAGCAATCAAGGTTTAGAGGGCTACAGTGGTTACCTAGCTAGTAAGGATAAGAGGGAAGATTCAGGCCCCCATTTCCCTTGTCTATTAATCTGGAATTTTTTTTATATCACCCATCTCTCCCAAGGAAAATCCCAAAATCCCAAACCCCAACTCCCTAACAATCAAAGTTTTCCCAAAGTAGAATGGACTGTTTCAAGAGTATGTAGGTTCCCTATCCCTGGGATCTTTGGATAGAGATTGAGTGGACTCTTTTTGGGTATGGTTGTTGAGGCTCTGATTGAACTAGATGACCTTTAAAGTTCCTTGTGAGCTTAGAAATCCTCCAGGTCTCTGACAAACAGATTCAAATAGAAAGTCAGTGTTAGAGAAGCAGAGGATTTCCTGTGAGCCAGAAGTCTCTCTGTTTTTTCTTTATGCCATCATTCCTCTGAAGAGATGTTCATAGACTTGAAAATAAAGGACTGATATGGTTTTATTGCAGCCTTGTAAAGGTCTGTCTTTAAGAAAATGACCAGAAAATAGGACTGGTCCATTCAATTGCTAGTTGTTGACCGTAGTAGATGGCATGGGCGTAGGGAGATACTTGGACAAAAAGTTGAAGTATAGAGTCCAAATCTATAATATCCCACCTTAAAGATGGGTCTCTGTAAAATAGAAGTGACAAAGCTGGTCTTCAGTCTCTTTTCTTGGCCCCTCCTCAGTCTGTCAGCAACAATAACAATAATAACAATAGCTGGCATTTGTATAGTGCTTTGAGGTTTGTGAAGAGCTTTATATGTGTGATTTCATTTAGACCTTCACAATAACTCTTTGAGGTAAGTGCAATTATTAAGAGCTTATGTGTATCAGGTACTATGCTAAATGCTAGGGATACAAATTTAGGTTAAAAACATAGTCCCTGCTTTCAAGAAGCTCACAATTTAATATGGGAAACAATATGGAAACAACTCATACATTCAATAGAAGTAGAAGATAATTTCAGAAGGAAAAGGGGAAGAGAATTAGCATTCTTATAGTATCTACTTTGTGTTAGGCCCTGTGTTAAGTACTTTACACCATTTATTACTCATAACAACCCTTTGAAATAAGTCCTATGGTTAGTCCCATTTCATAATTGAGAAAACTGAGATAGAGATCAAATGACTTATACAAGATCACAGAGCTAATAAGCATCTGAAACTGAATCTGAACTTGAGTCTTCCTGATTATAGATTTAGTGCTCTCTCCGTTGTACTGCTTCACCGAATAGTTTTGATGTGACTATGAAAAGCCTCCTGCAGAAAGAGGTATTTTAGCTGACTGCCTCCGTTTTCTTTAAGAGAGAAAAGTGACAAGATGAACTCATCTCCTGGGATGGAGAAAGGCCTCCTCTCCACAACTAAATGTGCCAGGTTCAAAGATGATATTTAATGAGAAAATACATATGAACTTATACAAAAGGAACTAAGCAGAATGGTACTAATAACATCAATAGAAAGAATAACAAACTTGCTTATCCCTAAAAAGGAAATAAGAAAGTATATTTCCTTTCTTTTCAGAAGTGGGGGATTATGTGTTCAGAATATATATTGTAGGCTTGAATACTGTCAGTTATTTTTTCAAATTTTCAAATTGATTCCCCATTGCCATCTTCACTTTCTTATTTTTATTCATTCACCTGTCTGTCTGTTGTCTCTGTCAGTTGTTTGTCTCTCTGTCCATCTGTCTATCTATGTCTATCTATCTATCTATTTATCTATCTTAATCTCTCTCATCTATCTACTTATAAGAGATGGTTCACTCTAGTGGGATTTATTGGGAAATCAAAGTGCTATAAAAATAAAATATAGAAATTAAAGTTAATTTTTTATAAAGATATTTAGAGAAGGCTAATGGCTGGTTTAAGAAAAGCAATTCTAATGATGGATTCTGTAGAGCTGATTTAAGGGCAATTATAATGATAACAAGTGGATGACTTGTAAATATATATATATATATATATATATATATGTAGATCTATATTTATATATCTATATGTATACATATATACAACATGTAATATGTATGTAATTTATATATATATATATATACATATATATGTGTATATATATATATATATATATATAATACTTTTCAAATGCATGGAACTATACATCTTTCTGCATTTGATCTTCATGACAGTTCTGTGATATAGGGAATATAAATTTTATTACCCTAATTTTATAGATGAAGAAATTGAGACTTGGAGAGGCAAAGTCATTCATTCACCTGAGGTCGTGCAGATGGAGCATTGGTAGCCCAGCCAGGTCTCAATCCATGACTGCTAATCCAGTGTTCTCCCTATTAGACTATGGTCCTCCCTGGTGATTCCTATATTATACCATGTAGGCAGTTTTTTCCATTTATGCATAAGCACATTTTTGCCTTTTCTATTAAAGAGCCTGATGGATGAACAAGTGTGGAAGGCCATGATGGTGTCTTTGTAAGGAGCTCTGCACTTTTGCTCGAAGGGGTCAGAAAACCTGGTACGTAGTAAGAACTGAATAAATAGTTGTTGATCTGACTAGCTAATTGTATTAGCTCATTCAAGGTATCACTCTCTGGTCTGGCTTCATCTGTAAAATGATAGATTGAACTAAGTTATTCTTATTTTCCTTATCACCTCTGAAGTTCCATGTTTAATCTCTCATCACTCACTCCTCTACTTAATTTTACAATATGAGATACAGTCTGGCACAATAGGCTGAGAGGACTACTGTTTCTGTGGTCAGAAGGACCAGGGTTCAACATCTGTCTCTGATAAATACTAGCTGTGTGCTTAGAGAATATTGGTTCCTTTCTCAGGATCCCAGGAAATTCTTTTTGACTATAAATTCAAGACCAGTTGCAAGATGGAATTTTCACACACAAATGAAATCATAGGACTTTCTCAGGGGAAGTGAGGTAGTCACCATAAGCGATGCAATTTAAGATAGCTAGACATCTGGAATGTTGCAAACATGTGAATCCTCAATCAGCATCAATCCATTCTTTATCTGCATTAAAAACCAAAGCAAAACAAAACAATTCTGTGTTACCCTGAAGGAGATAAGGTATGCTCTCAAGTGTAAAAGAATGGAGAAACTTGGTAGCATGATGTCAGCAAGTTTGTTCTAAACAAACCCAAGCTTTGACTTCTAATTTATAAAAAAATAAAATTAAATTCTCGAGTATATAGTGAGAAAAATTAGAACTATTTTCTCTGGGTGAGTGTAATTAACTGACATCCAGTTTAGAAAAATTATGTACATTTATAGTGTTCTTTAACATTTACAAAGTACATTGACCACAGTGAACCTTTAGCATCACTGTGATAGAGACCACAGTTGCATTATCTCCATTTTACATATGAAGAATATGAGTAGAGAAATGAAATGACCTGTCCATGGTCCTGTACTATCAGAGGCAGAATTTGAGTCTAGCTCTCCCTGGCTTTCACATCCAATATTCTACTCACCATGTTGTACCAACTTACAAGAAAATAGATTTTATGTATGTGTGTGGCAACACAGGCCATCACAGTAAATGCCATCCCAAGGTAAAACTTCATTTAATTTCTCACTATGTTTACAAAAAAACATTTTAGAGAAACCTTTTTTTTTTTCCAGAACCTATAGCTCAGTCTCTGAGGGAGGATAGTCTAAAACATGGGAAATATATTGTGCTAAGTCCTATTTTTGTTTCAACATAGGACAAAAAAGGAAATCACTCTTTTATTGCCTCATCAAGACATAGCAGAAACCAGTACTCATCTCTCTTTCTGTAAAGTAGTGGAATAAGTAGTATTGATTAAGCATCACGCAGCCTGGGTCCATTTGGCTGTTTAGCCTTTTACATTTTTCTCTCTATGTTCTCTATGGTCACTTTCAAAGGAGCTGGCTGATTGTGATAGGATCCAATTCCCTAATCAAGGTATCAAAATGTATTTTCAATTCTATTTATGGTTCTTCTATCTGCCATCTTGAAAAAAAAAAGTAGCTTCTCTAGTAGAAAAAAATGTGGTTTAGAAAAATCTGGATTCAAATCCTGGCTCAGCTACTTACTATTCATGTGACCTTGAATGGATCATGTCACCTCTCAAAGCAAGCCTCAGTTTCTTATCTAAAAAAATCAGGGGCTTGATTTACATGACTTCTATTGTGTCTTTAACCTCTACATCTATGGTCTTGAACTGTTCTAGATTGTTATATTTCTTGGGAGTTTCAATAACTTGCATAAGATCAGCTCCACCTGCAGAGATTATAGAAATGAAGATTATCCTGATGAAAGACCATAATTCACAAAGGTGTCCTAATGTACAGCTCACTATTGTTTTCTGATTGTTACGACACAGGTAGCACTGAGAGTGGGCATTTCCTAAGCCCTTTTGAATGGTTATGGTCCTGGCAGAGGGAAAAATCCTCATACTTCTTCAGTATAGGCAGGACCATTTCATTTCCATCATCTTAAGATAAGAGAGCCAAAGCTTAATACAGCCCCATAGTAATAAGTTAATATTTATGTAAGGCTTACTGTGTGCCAGATACTGTGCTTAATTCTTTATAAATATTATCTCATGCCATCTGCACCCAGAGAGAGGATGGTGGAGACTGAGTGTGGATCACAATGTAGTAGTTTCATTCTTTTTGTTATTGTTTGCTTCATTTTGTTTTCTTTCTCTTTTTTCCCATTTTTGAACTGATTTTTCTTGTACAGCATGATAATTATAGAAATATGTATAGAAGAATTACACATTTAACATATATTGGATTATTTGCTGTCCAAAGGAGGAAAAAATTTGGAACACAAGATTTTGCAAGGGTGAATGTTAAAAATTATCTATGCATATATTTTGAAATAAAAAGTTTTAATAACAACAATAATAAATATTATCTCTTGAAACATTGTCCTTGGGAGGGTAGGTACTGTTATCATCCTCATGTTACAGATAAGGAGATGGAGGCAGACTTTCATGGGGTCACACAGCTAGTAAGAATCTGTGTCTAAATTTGAACTTGGATTTTCTGATTTCAGATCCAACATTTTATTCCTTGTACCTCCTAGCTTCAATGATAAAAATAAAAACAAACTCTACTCTAAAAGAATTTATATTTTATTGAAGGGTCTCTTGACCCAGTTTGTACATGGATTTCTAGAGAAATCTGTGAATTTTTTCTTTATAATTTGATAATTATATTTCAATTTTATAGAGTCCTATTTTTTTTTTCCATTTAAAAATATGGTTCTTAGTAGTCAGTAGACTTCACCGGAATACCAGAGGGACTAGTGGCACAAAAGGTTTAAGAATTCCTATTCTCTTGCAACACAGATGGACAAGAAGAAAGTCATAACATAAATAGCTTTTCATGGAACAAAGATCATTGACATTTTCCTCCAGCATTTTTTGTATCCCAATCAGAGCGGGAGACAAACACACACTGTCATTGAATCCCAGACCACGGGAGGGACTCCTTAACCCCTTTTTTACCTGTTCTCTTTTCAGCTTTCTCATCTCCATACTGGTCATGGTAGCTGAACCTAAGGGTTCATCTCTCTCCTTCAAATCTGTGGGCAGAAAGGTGATGAGACTGACTATACTCTAAAGTTCTCAGACCAGTGAGTGAGCCATGAATAGAAATATATCTCATCTCGTTTCCTGTTGCTTCCTACCACTTTCCGACTGTTCCTTGGAGGAAGTTCTGAGACTTAGAGAGAAGGAAAGAAAAAAAGAATATGCACATATCAAAGTGACCTTTTTCTCCAACTGTTGTGCAGCACACAAAACTAATTAACAGTTTCTAATTGGGTTTGAAGGCTGGTTGTAATCCGGAGAGTCGCTCTGTGAGGATGACACAGCCCACAGAGTTCCCGCTTGCTTCTTGCTCAGTGACTTCTGTATTAAATTTGCTTAGTTCACAGGTCACCAGCTGAGATTTCAGGCTGGCAGGCTTGCCAGCTGCACCTGGGCTCTGCAAACCAAGCTGCTTTCTTCTGTCTCCTAGGTCAGCATCCATCCTCAAAGAGGATTTAGGAATCATGGGATATTCAAGTTGGGAAGGACCTAAGAGGGCATTCGAAACATCTGTAGTGTATAGTAGGACAGAAATCCCCAACATGATAAATGGCTTTCCAGCTTATACTTGAAGACTTTCTAGTATTGGGGTGCCCATTGCTTCCCAAGGCAACTCACTCAATTATTAAAAATTGTTTAAAAATGTTAACTAAACTAACAATCTGTTAGCAAACTAAGATCTTCTCTCCATTGTTCTTTCTTAGTTCCTCCCTCTGAGGTCAAATAGAAAAAGTCTAATTTCTTGTCCATATGCTAGCCCTTGAAGACAACTTTTTTTCTTTTCTTTCTTTAAAAAATCAGTAATAATACCTGACATTTTTATGTGCCTGGAACTGTGCTAAATGCTTTAGAAACATCTCATTTAAAGCTCACAATATTTTTTGGAAGGTAAGTACTATTATTATGCCCATTTTACAGATGAGAAATTTGAGGCAAATATAGGTTAAATGATTTCCCCAGAGTCACACATCTAGTAAGTGTGTAAATATTTGAAGTCACATCCCAACATAGTACTAACTAAACCATGTAACTCTTAGAGGTTTTTTGTTACAAAGAATAGTTTATTCTGATAAAAGCAGAGGGAGGGATGGATATATTGGGAAATAAAGGTGATGTAAAATCTAAAGACAGAAATAAAAGTTGTTTTAAAAAAACACAAAATTTTATCTTTTCTTGGCAAAATATCTCCAGGTTCTTCAGCCCATCTTTGTATCATTTTATCATTTGCTCTTCCTACCCATCAGCAGCCTTGTCACTCTCCTCTGGATGAACTACGATTTATTGATATTCTTTGAAAAGGCCGAGTCCTTGAGGTATCATCATAATGGATCTAGACAGGACTGGAGTACTATAATACCAGCATCACCCATATCTAGAGACAATATTCTCTCTGTCATGGTTTGATGGCCATTTGCTCTTTCCTCAATGCTTCTCTTTGACGTAACCTGAGATAGCATAACTCTTTTGCCTGCTATGTCTGTCCTAGGTGAAATGAGATTCTCCTGGCTCACCTCATAGGAACAGTGTCTTCATTTGAATATGAGTAAAAACAATAACCCAATGCTATAGCTGTCAGCAAAACTGAGGATGTGGAGTGTTGGGTACACCAATAGAGGCCTTAGTGAGAGGCATGGGAAGTTAATACTTCCTTACTCTGAAAAGATGCATAAGTTATCATCTAAGCGAGGGTGTGTGTCAGTGGAGATGAACGTGAGGTTCACAGAAATTTGTGGTTAGCTTCCTCCCACACTAGGAAAACCAAACTGATTAGGAAGGCTTGCTTTTTTGCTTCTTTCTTTTCTTTTCTTTTCTTTTCTTTTCTTTTCTTTTCTTTTCTTTTCTTTTCTTTTCTCTTCTTTCCTTTTCTTTCTTTCTTTCTTCTTTCTTTCTGTCTTTCTCTTTCTTTCTTTCTCTTTTTCTTTCTTTCTCTCCTCTTTTTTCTTTTTTTTCATTCTTTCTCTTTCTTTCTCTCTCTCTTTTTTCTTTCTTTCTTCCATCCTTCCTTCCCTGTTTCCTTCTTCCCTTTCTCCCTCCCTTCCTTCCTCCCTCCTTCCTTTCATTCTTCCCTCCATTCCTTCCTCCCTCCCTTCCTTCCTCCCTCCCTTCCTTCTTCCCTCCATTTCTTCCTTCTTCCCTTTCTTCCTTCCTTCCTGTTTCTTTCCTCCTTCCCTCCCTTCTTTCTTCCCTCCCTCCTCCTTCCTTCTCTCTCTCTCTCAATCTCTCTCACTCTCTCTTTCTTTCTCCCTCCTTCCCTTTCTCTCTCTCTGTCTATCTCTCTTTTGTTTGAGGAAAAACGCTTTCAGTGGTATAGACTACAACTGCCTCTCTCTCCTCACTTATTTCAAGTTAGATAAATACTAGCTAACCTACATCCTACAGATACTACTGAGTACCTGTGTAATCATGGGCAAGTTACTTGGCAGCTTTGTGACCCTGGGAATCCTTTCACCTTAATCATTATAATACTATATTAATACTTTCAGGATCTGTGGTTTACTTCTTTTTTGGGTCCTGCCTCCATTGAGGCAGACCATAATCTATTTAGACCACAGTGGAGATTTTTCATGACCTATTTTAGACAAAAAAATCCGGTATCTGGAAGATCTAGATACAGTTCTCTGATCCTGACCATCTCTGAACTGAAGGAGGCTAATTGATGACAGGTGCAGACTCCATTTACTGAGTCTTTTCCAGTCTGGTAGAATTCACTACAGTTTGGAATACAGGAGCATAAGCCTTCTACAACTTGGGTCAGACCCATGTTTTGATAAGTTGTCAAAGGAATTGAGTAGGATATTTAAAAAATCCATATCTTGTTGTGTTAAGTCCCTTTATGTATAATTTTCTTTTGATGGTCACAACTGATTCCATAAGAGAGCCCATTTTATGAGGAGAAAACCACAACTTATAGAGGGCAAGTTCCTTGCTCCAGATCACAAAGCAACTTAGAAGAGTGAGCCCTGGAGATGAGGAACAGGTCAGCATACTCTCTAGTGAATTGCCTGTAAAATTCTGCTGCATTATCCAAACATGTATGAGTTCTGAAAATGAGCAAATGGATAAGGAGGGGGGAGTGATCAGCAGCTTAAGAATAAAACCTCTAAATCAAAGTGGAAAAACACTTTTTTAGGAGGCCTGTTGGTAGTTGCTTGGGCATAAGCATGTGCAAAGAACGTGTTACTCATGACACAAATAACTTCGAGTGTTTTGGTGGGAATTCTCACCAAACAAAAACTTTGTCCAACCAAAACCAACCAAAGTGATTTTTCTAAAGCACTTTCCTGCTCAATAAATTCTAGTGGCTTCTAATTACCCCTCAAATCAAATATACACACTTCTGTTTGACATTTAAAGTCCAGTCCTTCTCCATGTGGTTCGGACCTACCTTTTTAGCTTTCCTGTGCATTTTTCCCTTTCATACATCCTAGAATTTAGCCAACTTCACCTTTTCATTTTTTATGGACAACTCCTATCTCTGGATCTTTGCCCAACCTGTCTCCCCATGCCTGAAAGTCATTACTGTTTCATCCTCACTTCTTTTTTTAAAAATCTTCCTCCTCACTTGAATAGTATTTTATTTTTTCCACTTCCTCTTAAGATCTTTATTTTTCTCCAAAGTTCAGTTCAAGTGCCACCTTCAATAGGAAGCCTTTCCCAATTCATTTATCTGTGAGCACTCTACCTAATTAATCACTTTGCTATTTAATGTCTATCCTGAATACACTTAATATCCCTACAAGTTGTCAACTCCTTGAGGGCAGGGATTTTCATTTAGCTCTTGATATATGGAATAAAACTTAAGAAATGTTTGCTTCTTGAATAATTAAATCCATTCCTGAGTAGTAACCCTATTTCAATTGGAAGTGGTCACCAGTAAAGAATCACTCCCTTCCATTCCTTGGAAATAAAAAGTATGTTATACATGCTACCAAAAAATTTTGTCTAGCAAGTTTTACTTTACTAGAAGATTGTTAGGAAGGTTTCCTGACATCAAGCTCAAATTTACCATTTCACGTCTTTCCTCTATTGGTTCTAGTACTACGTTCTATTAAACAAGCAGAACAAATCTAATCCCTTAGTATTTTAGTTGAAAACAATATTCCTAACAATTTTTAAATTATCTACAGACATGTAAGAACATTTCAGTAGCAGTGTTCTATTTTTGGAGAATTGGGGAAGAATCATTAGGGGATAAAGGAATGCCTGTCAAGGAGGACCATTCCATATCGAATGCAAAGTATTTTTAAAGATGTTAGAATTTAGCCTTATATTAAAGTACAATGGGGTTTGTGATTTTCTGTATCTCTGGTAATAGGGCCATATCTGGGGGGAAGTAATCCCTAGATAATCAGAGTTAGAGTGGGAAAAGATACTTGAGTTTAACTTTACTTTATCCTTTTACAGAATAAGCAACTGAGGCCCAAAGAGGGGAAATATATGTCTAGTGTTACCCAGTAAAGAAGTAAAAAGCCAGGACCTGAGCCAGATGCTTTGATAATAAAGCCAGTGCTATTTCTACTGTACTACAGACTATAGGAGGTAGCTTTACAATTGCTGTTGGCAAAAACAAAAACAAAAACAAAACTCACTTTGTGACCTCATTTGGTATTTTCTTGGCAAAGAAACTGGAGTAGTTTGCCATTTCCTTCTCCAGCTCATTTTACAGATGAAGAAACTAAGGCTTTAGTGATTTAGTGACTTGTTTAGGGGATCAGTCACACAGCTAGGAAGTGTCTCAGGTTGAAGATGAGTCTTCCTGATTCCTATTCACCATGCTACCTAGCTGCCCAAATTAGGTGGAAAAAAAGATCATTCTCTAGTAGACAAACTCTCTGTTGATGAGTCACTCTTTTCAGATGGTTATTTCTAATCACCTTCTTCCTCTTCCTCTTCCCATTCAAACACTTCCACCTCTTACAGTGTCTTTTGTACCCTGGAAGTCAGATTGAAAATTGATATTTGTCATGACGACAATTTATAATAACAAGAATATGTATTATAATCATAATAACCTATCTTTACCGAAATTTTAACTATTACAGTACCTTATCTCACTGCAAGTTCATAACTCTTTGAGATGGATAGTGTATTATTGTTACCCACATTCTCTCAAAGTGTGAACTCAGAAAAATTAATTGATTTGTCCAGTGTCGCAAAGGAAGATTCTAACCCTGGTTCACTGAGTCCGGCTCTCAAGTTCTTTCTCCTACAGTATGTGAACACAGGCCTCGGGTTCAAGGCCAAGGCTTTTTTTTTTTCACTACACCAGGGTGTCCAAATGTTGGAGTCATTTTCGCTAGTGCACTGCATGAAGCATACATTAGGAAATTTGCAAATAGCAGCTTGTTTTTTTTTTTCCTGGCAGAATCAATAAATTTGCATGATACATATTAAATGTTTAATTAAAACATGATGCTAGCACATTTGCACTAAGTTCTCAAAACACCTTGGAGGTGGGCCTGATAACCAATGGTGCTTGTGCAGCTGCCAAGCAGGCCCCCGTCAATCTGCCGCCAGGCCCATCCACCGCAGTGGTTCTCTTTCTAGCTTGTGCTACTTTGCTGATATTAAAGCTGCTTAATTTAATTCCACCCTCCCTTCTTTCCCCCAATATGATCTGGCTTGCTTCAGAGGTGATTTCTTCAGAGTGATTTTTAAGGATGCATAAACTCCGACCTTTAAGAACATAGCCACCATACTCCTTCCCACTTTAATGCTCTTTGTAATTCATCCCTTCCAATCCCCCAGCCAGGGAGAAAAAAAAAATGTGGACTGTTCAGGGCCAGATGTGCCTTTGAGAAGCAATAGGAATCTAAAGAGCAATTTAAAACTTAAGGGTAAATCACTTGGAGACACATGGCTCTATTTTTTTTTTTCAGACTGAACTCTGAGAAAAGCATTTGAGTTAAAAGAAACAATTGCCCACATTGCTGAAATGATCAAAATGACAGATATCTAAAAAGACAATGGAAAAATGATTGACAGATCTAAGTAAGAATGATACCCAGAAAGATTAAACATGGAATAAGAGTTATCTTCATTGTCATGTATGAACTTCAAAAGGTGTACTGATCTCTATTGATAATGAAGATGGACAATTGTTATTGTAATGGTATCCTTTAGACGGTGAATAAACCAGAGAAAGTCTTCTAGATTGCTAGGAGGGTCCTCTATTGAGACATTATCTGCATTCATTGACCCAAAGATTCAGTTGCTTAGGCATATACCTCAAGGATGTTGTGGCAAAAATGATACTTGACCTGTAGGCTGGGAGGGAACATCAAGAAATTGTGCTTTTCACAAATCAAATAAGGAGAGAATTAGGCAAAGGCCGAAGCTTGAGTTTCATTATAAGTTTAAGGAGGCAAGGAATCAGTCTTTGGAATGGTTCAGTGCCACAGGACTAGGGGTATGAAAAACAGCCTAACTATAATGATCCAGAGCAATCCCAAAGGACAAATGAAGCATACAATCTGCCTCTAGAGAAAGAACTGGCATTGTCTGAATATAGACTGAAGCACTTTCTCTTTTCTGCTCTCCTTCTCCCTTTCCCTCTCCCTTTTCCTCTCCTTTTTCCTCTTCCTCTCTCTGTCTCTCTCTGTGTATTTGTCTGTCTGTCTTCATCTCTGGCTCTGTCTGTCTCTCTGTGTTTCTCTCCTGTTAGAGACTGGCTCCTTGATAGCAGGGAATATCTTTTTACCTTTCTCTGTATGTATTCCTACTACTCAGAACAGGGGTAGCATAGTAGGTGCTTAATATCTCTGTCTGTCTTTCTGTCTCTTTTTTCCCTCTTTCCTTTTGTCTTTCCTTCCTTCCTTTTTCCTTCCCTACTTCCTTTTGAACTTCCTTCCTTCCTGTCTGTCTGCCTGCCTTCCTTCCCTCCTTCCTTCATTCCTTCCTTCCTTCTTTCCTTTGTTCCTTCCTTCCTTCCTTCTTTCCCTCCCTCCCTTCCTCTCTCCCTCCTTCCTTTGTTCCTTCATTTCTTCATTCATTCCTTTCTTCCTTCCATTTTTATATCTTCTTATGCAAAATACTTAAAATGGAAATGTTTTACATGGCCACGCATGTATAATCTATATCAAATTGTTCACTGTTTCAGGAAAGGGAGAGGGGAAGGAGAGAATTTGGAAGTCAAAACTTAAAAACAAAATCCAAATGTTAATCTTATTTTAACATGCATTTTGGGGGAAATACAATATTTTTTTTTAAAAAGCCCTTGCCTATGAGATATTTTTGAGGTTTAGTGGAAATATTATACATAAATACATATAGATATATGTACATAACTGTTTGCATGTTGCCTCACTCATTAGAATGTGAAGTACTTGAGGGAAGGGACAATGTTTTTGCCCTTCTTTGCATTTGTAAAGCTTTGTTAAGTATTTGGAATATAGTAAGATCTTAATAAATGCTTGGTAGATGTCTTTCTGATCCTGGATTTCTCCTTTTGTCAGTGTGGAGGTAGAAGAAAGAACTGACCCTTTTTAGTAAATTATAGACTTTTAAAAATATTGTGAGTAAATTTATTTGTTTAGAACTTATATTAGGGTTTCATTGCATTCTAGTCCCAATCCTGAAATATTTGAATGGACTAAGTTAGGCCTGGCACATACAGAAGTCAAATTGAAAAAGAAAGTGTCCATATATTTAAACATTTTCATAGCAGCAATCTATATAGTAGCAAAGAAGTGGAAATAATGTAAATGCTCATGGATTTGGGGAATGGGGAATAAAAGGAAAATCATATTATGTTTAAAATAACTATAAAATATAAACCAATATATAATATTTATTACCTGAGTGGGAATCCATAGAATAAAAATTATCTTAATTAGAGGAGACTTTAATGTTCTTCTATTAGAGCTATAAAGATCTAATATAAAAAGAAAATTTAAAATAGAATAAATTGTTGAACTGACAAATCAAAAGCCTATGGCATCTTTAAACAAAGAATATACATATTTCGCAATGTCACACAATAAATTTATAGCAATGTATTAGACACATAGAAATTATAAATACATGTAAAAAAGCTATGTCATAAAAATGACAGTGCTATTTAAATTAATTTGTAGATCTGATATTTTACCCAACTAGCAAAGAGATGCTTTATAGAAAAGGGTAAAATTATGAGAAACTTAATTTGAAGGAACAAAAATTCTAGAATATCCAAGGAAATAATGAAAAAAGAAGATGAAAGTATAATGAAAGGATAATAGCATTTTTAATACTCAAAAAGCAGTAATCATCAAGTATGATACAAGTTAGTTAATAGAAGTTACAATAAAAGATACAAGTTAAGCAATAGAAAAGTAAATTAGTGAAACAGGCTAGGTAAGAAAAAATCAAAATCAACTATATTCATCAGCTCAGCAATAAATCTAGATAAATAATATAATTATAAATAAATCTGAAAACAAATTATTTTGGGAAACAACTCCCTTTACCCCTAACTAGAAAACATTTTAACAAAAATTAAATGTGGACCAACATTTTAAACCATTTATCACAAATAAGCTCAAAATAGATATAATAGAAGTGTCATTCTAATAAAAATAAGCAAATATTAAAAAAACCAGATCAAAGTGTTCTTCATAACTATAAGTAGGAAGAAAGTTGTTGATGAAATGAGTTGTTAATGAAAAAGTGATCACAAAAGTTTAAATAATAAATGTTGATTACATGAGATTGAAAAGATTTTATATAAACAAAATCAATACAATTTGGATAAGAAGTGAAACTATGGATTCAAAGAAAATAGTGTTCACAAAATCTCTTGATAGGAATCTCATATGCAAGCTAATAAAGAAATAAAACAAATGTCTATGATCAGGAGTCATTTCTTAATATTAATAAACATATGAGAAAATGTTTCAAAAGACTTAAAATGAAAATAAATACAAATTAAAATAACTCTGAAGTTCCATTTCCTACCCAACAAATTAGCAATGATGACAAAAGATGGAAAAGACAGTATTAGAGAAGCTCTGGAAAGACAGAGACACTAATGCATGCATTCTTGGAATAACCATGAATTGATCTAACTATTCTGGAAAGAAATTTGGAATTATGCTTAAAATGACTGAAAAGTCTACACTTTTAATTAAGAAGTTGGAACCAGAAAGAAAAGTCCCATGTGAGTCAAAAATATTCATAGTAATTTCTTTTTCATCATATCAACAAACAAGAAATGAAGCCAATGATTAAGGAATGGCTAAACAAATTTTGATACAAGAATGTAAGAGATCAGGCATATGAATGAAGCCTTTATAAAATAATGGGAAGACTCATACTAACTAATATACTAAGAACCAGAAAAAATGGAAAACAATAACATAAAGACAACAAATAGAATTAATTAACCGACCAACCAATCAACCACAGAAATTTAATGTGATTATAATGATTAAACTCGGTTCCTAAAAAGTAATGGGAAAATGAACCTTATTGTCTTTGTAGAGGTAGGAGATTATGATTTTAAAACATTGTGTACACTGTACTCTCAAACTAATTTGCTGTTTTGGTTAGTTTTGTTGATATTTTTTTCTCTTTCTTTTTATTCTTTCTATTTCAGGGGTCATCAGAAGAGCCTGCTAAACTTAATATACATGATGAGCATTATAATGAGAAATAATACAATATAATTGACTTACAGTCAAGAAGATATGAGTTTGAATCCTGATTTCATGAATCACTAGCTATGGGCAAATCCCAAACTATCTAAGTCTCAATTTCCTCATTTATCAAATAATGGTGCATGTAGTTTTTGTTGTAACTTGGTGGCATAGTAGATAGAGTATTGTTTTTAGAATCAGGAAGATCTGAGTTCAAATTACTGACACCTCACTGTTTAGTTGTATCTGATTCTTTGTCACCCCATTTGTGTATTCTTGGCAAAGACAGTAATTTTGCCATTTCATTCTCCAGCTTATTTTACAGACGAGGAACTGAGGCAAATAGGGATATAGGACTTACATGTAGCTAGGAAGAGTCTGAGAACAATTTGAACTCAGGAAGATGAATCTTTTTGACACCAATTCCAGCATTCTATCCACTCTGCTACTTAATTAGCTGCTCATGATTTTAAATCCACCCTTACACAATTACTACCTGTGTGAACCTGGACAAATCATTTAACTTGTATTTGCCTATTTTTCTGATCTGCAAAATGGGAATAATAAGAGCACTTACCACCCAGTTGTGAAAATTAAATGAAATAATATTTGTAAAGCATTGAACATAGTGCCTGGTATTTAATAAATGCTTATTCCTGTCCCTAATTTTATTTACCTTATTTTACAAACCAGTGGGAGACTCCAATGAGGTGGTATATGCAAGGAAATTTTTAAGTATTCAAGTTCTGTGAAAATGCCATTTATCCTAATATATCTGGGATTTATTTATTGTATTCATAACTGTTGAATCATTCTTCCATGTATGTATGTGCCATGAGTCATATTCCACATTTAAATTTATCCTCTTTGTAAGGGACCCTGAATCTTTGGATTGAATTGCTATCTCAAGTTCCAAAGGAACAGAAACTTTAAGATTAGACTCATTATTTTTGCTCTTAAACAATCTTTGAGAACAATCACTCATTGATTAAAGCTATCTTTTGCTTTATGCTTGTCTACCCATTATGAACTTTACGTTATTAATATCAAATCCATCAATAATTACCAGTTAACAGTATTAATAACTCTCATTTTCACTCCCTCACTCTAGTAAGAATAGTGTAAGGAAAAGAGAGCTCATGTGATAATCTTTTGAAAAAGTTGCCAATTGGAATCCTAAATAATGTGGAAAAAAAGAGGAGGAGGAGAGGAAGAGAAGGAGGAGGAGGAGGAAGGAAGGATAAAGAGAGGGAGAAGGAGGAGGAGAAAGAGAAAGAAGGGAGGAGGAGAAATAAAAGATAAGAGGGAAGGAGAAGAAGGGGAAGAGAAGAAGATGATGATGATGATGGTGATGATTGAGGTACATCTGATTTGGACCATGACTGAGCTAATCCCAAATAGTTTTATTATTTTTTTTAGCTGCCCTAACAGAATTCTAAGGCACAGCTGGTGGGGGAAAATCCCTGTGATTCTTAGCTGTAGGTAGCTAGACCAAAGCTTTTTTTGCCACCATTTCTTACTCCCTCTCACACATTCATGGGGCCCTCTTGGGTTCCTAAACCCTCATCTTCTATGCCTCTTAGAGAACCCTTATTCTATTAGTAACAAACTACTGTTTATATTAAACCTCTTCCTCTCACATTCCTTTTTTATTTGCAACCATAGAACCCTGGATCTCTATATTACTACATTCCTGACCACCCTTTTCAATAATGAATGTACCTTCTGTCATGCCCCTAGCTTCTCTTTGCCAGGAGTGGAAATAAATATGTCCTTTTCTCTTCACTTCCACTTTAAAACTCTCCATCAACCGTTATTCAGCAACCTTTCTTCCTTTGATCAGAGTAACCAAGACTTTTACAGTTAATATTCATTACAACATTGCTGTTGCCATACACAATGACCTCCTAGTTCTCACTTCATTTCACATTAGTTCATATATGTTTTACTGAAACTACATTCTCTTGTCATTTCTTATAGCACAATAATGCTCTATCACAATCATATGTCACAACTTATTCTTTTTTAAATTTTTTAAAAAAATTTATTTTCTTTCTAAAAGTTTTATTGATGCTTAGAAAAAAATCAGTAATTTTCAAATATGCATTTTCTTTCTTTAAAAAAGTCTTTTTAAAGTGGCTTTTTATTCTTCCAAATATATATACAAAGAAACATAGTTAACATTTATCCCTGAAAAATATTGTATTACAGATTTTCTCTTTTTCTCCCCCATCCTAGACAACAAGCAATCCACTATAGGTTAAACATTTTCATCAATTTCTTAATTTATGAGCATCCCTTTGATTTTCACTTCTTTGCCACCATAAAATGCTGCTATAAATATTTGTTCTTTTCCTTTTTCTTTGATCTCTTTGAGATATATACCTAGTAGTGTTATTATTGGGTCAAAGGGTATGAGTAATTTCATAGTCTTTTGGTCATAGTTCCAAATTGTTCTCCTAAATGATTACACCAGTTCACTATTCCAGCAGCAGTTCATTAATGTACCTATTTTAACAGTCTTTTTCTTTTTAAAATTTGAGTTCCAAATTCTCTCCCTTCCTTCCCCTCACTCCTATACCCACTGAAAAGTCAAGCAATATAATATCAAATATACATGTGACTTATTGAATATGAGAGGTATGAGATGGTACCTCAGTGTTGCTTTAAGTTTCATTTCTTTAATCTACAGTTATTTAGAGCAATTTTTCATATGACTATATGAAATTTCTTTAATTTCTTCTTCTGAGAACTATCTGTTTATATCTTTTGACCATTTATAGATTTTATTCATTTCTGTACTCAGTTATATTTGAGACATGAGGCCATTTATCAGTGAAACTTGCTGTAAAATATTTGATAGTACTTCATTGACTGTAGTACCTTCTAGCATAATTTAGTTTTCCTGATTATCTTTTAAAATTATGTCTACTTTTGCTTTTTCTTTGAGATTGTGATTGCTACCCCTACTTTTTTAAATTTTATTTCAGCTGAACCATATGAAATTCTACTTCAGCTCTTTAATTCTGTATCTCACTGTCCCAAGTGTGTCTTTTGTAAACAAATGTTTTCATATTTGGTTTCTCTTCCACTCTGTGATCTGCTTTTGTTTTATGGGTGAGCTCATCCCATTTACATTCACAATTATGATTACTGGGCATTTTTCTTCATCTCATTTTCTTTGGATTCTTTCTTTTTTTATCCTATTCCTCCTCAAAAGTCTATTTTGTTTCGAAGTATTGCCTCCCTTAACATGCCTTTCCTTTTTACCATACTCCTTATGCTTCTCTTGAGTCTTATGTTTGAATGTCAAATTTTCAGTTCAGCTCTGGCCTTTTCATCAGGAATGCCTGAAAGTCCTCTCTTTCACTAAATATCAATTTTCCCCTGCAGTATAACATTCATTTTTGCAGGGTAGGTTATTTTTGCTTGCAGTCCTAAAATCATAGCTCCTTTGGCAGAATATCATATTTTAAGCCCTCTGCTCCTTTAATGTGGAAACTGCTAAAATGTAGAAGCTGACTATGGCTCCACAATAGTTTTGTCTCCCCTAGATACTTGAAGTTTTTTTTTTTCTTTTTAACCTAGGAGCTTTGTGATTTGGCTATAATATTCCTGGGAGTTTTCATTTTGGGATCTCTTTTAGGAGGTAATTCTTTCAATTTCCCTTTTATCCCCTGGAATTAAGATATCAGGTAAATTTTTCTTCCTAATTTCTTGAAATATGATGTTTTAGGCACTTTCTTTGATCATGGCTTTCAGGTAGTCTGATAATTCTTAAGTGATCTTTCCTAGATCTATTTTCTAGGTAAGTTGTGATTCTGATGTTATTTTTCATATTTTTCACTTTTGACTTTGTTTTATTGTATCTTTATGTCTCAAAACATTATTAGCTTAATTTCCCCAATTCTAATTTTTAAGGAATTGTTTCCTTATTGAATTTTTGTCCAATTCTATTTTTTAAGGAATTGTTTCTTAGTGAACTTTTCCTTTTGGCCAACCCTGCTTTTAAGGAGTTCTTTTCAGTCAATTTTTATGCCTCTTTTTCTTTTTAAAGATGTTTTCTTCAGTATTTTTGTGCCTTCTTTATCAAACTTTTAATCATCTTTTCATAATTTTCTTGCAACATTTTCATTTCATCTCTTTCTTTAACTTCTAGGTATTCTTGTTGGACTTGGGTACAAATAGCATTTTTCTTTGAGGTTTTGTCTATAACTATTTTCACATTGTTATCTTCTTTTGAGCTTATGTCTTGGTCTTTCCTATCATTATATTAGTTTTATATAGTCAGATTTTTTGAAGTTTTTTTTCATTTTTCTAGCCTATTTCTTGACTTTGGACATTATGTTAAAGTTGGGCTCTGCTCACCTTGTGGGTGGGTAGCCACTGTCCCAAGATTCAGGATTTTTCATACAGTTGTTTTCAGAGTTAATTCAAGACTCAGCAAGTTGTTTAATGCTTACAGGTTGATGGTGTGATCCTGGGAGAGGTGAATGCTTTTCGGGTTTGCACTCTGGTCTTTACCCAGGAATGGCTCCTGGTCTTCTTCAACTACAATTGCTTCTCTTTGCTTTGGAACTGTGACCAAGAACTTTGCTCTCTTGTTACCTACTACTTCACTTCTTTTTACCTTGAAACTGTGGCAAAGAACTGTTTATTGACAATAGAGTTGACAATCAGTATTAGCTGTACTCAGTATTAGCAAAGGGTCCCCTATAATACCATTCTGAACAGTTGTTAAACCCTCTTTCTATCCCTGGGTCAAAAGTTCCTGAAGCTGCTGCTGCCACTGCTATTGTCACTGCAGTGTATGTGGGTTTAGAACAAGCCTCCATCCATCCTATTGTCACCGTTTCTTCTGCTGATCTTTTAAGATTTCTCAGGCCAGGAAAATATCTCACTCTTTCTTTTTGTGTTCTGCTACTCCAAATTTAATTTTAAATATTATTTTAAAGATTTTTGGAGAGGAAATGTCGGGAGAATTCAGTTAGGAGGATGACCCTAATAGGGATGAACCTATCACATCCTTGATGATAAGGTTATACACAATCATCCTATTTTGACAATCTATAATAGAAATTATTCTAACACCTCATATTTGTCCAGCTTTCACAGTGCCTCTGATCTCCTCTTTCCACAAACAAATTTGCCATCCTTACCACTATTTTTAGTCACTTTTCCCCTTAATTTTTCAAACTCCTCTGCTCTGAAATTACTTCTGTCCCTTATAGCAATGGCTTTTAAATAATTGGTTCAACCAATGCCTTGCTCCATAGCTTGGTATCTACCCAACATTTTCTAAACTACAACTCTGTCATTTTACCTTTTTTATTCAAACTTGGGTAATGCTCAATGTTACTTAATTGGACTGACTGGGTTCACTATAATCATATTTATGTTATCCAATCTCAAGTTTGCACTTGCTCCTATATACCAGGTCTTTTATATTTCTATAACTGACTCTTTTACACAATAGACATCCTCTATTTTCTGAGATTCGTGCTTCATGCTTCAGTGTTTAAAAAAAGAAGCTTGTCTGTTACAAGTTCCCTTTTCTCCTCACTTCCATCTCCAAATCAAATCACCTTAATAGCTTCTCTAATTCTTTCTTCCTTTGCCTCAGTCTTGGAGAATGAGGTTGCTCTTGGCCAATTCTAACTTCATCTGCTAGTACCTTGATATACTTCCATCTCTTCCAGGAAAGTGATATCCTCCTCTACTTCTTCCTCCTTATTGTTTTTCCTTCCCTTATTGTTCTTTCTTCTCCTCCTTGTCTTTCTTTCACATTAATTATTTATAATGTGTCAGCCAATCATTTCTTAAGCACTAACCATGTACCAAGTACTATGCCAAGCAGTGAGGATACACAGAAAGGGGACAAACCACACCAGTTCCCTCTCTCAAAGAGCTCATTATGTATTGTAATAAATACTAGAATACAAAGAAGTAAAAATAAATTGTTTCTGTCCTAACCTTAAGTAGCTCATATTTTAATAGCATGAAAGATATGCAAATAACTATGCACTTATATGGGAAGTGGGAAGTGATGTCAGAACAAGTTCTACCCTACTGCTTTCAAAGATACCTTTTCAATAAAAACTTTCCCCTGATTCTGACATCCCCTCAAACTATCATCCTATATTATTGCTCCCTTTCAAAGTCACTCTTAGAAAAAAATTGTCTATACTTTTTTAATCTTCATTTTCTCACAGCCCCCACCAATCCCTTGTCAACAGCCTTTACTACTTACCTGAAAATGTTTTCTCCAAACTCATAAAATTATTTTTTATTGCTAAATCCAATGGCTTTTTCTCAATCTTTATCCGTCTTGGCTTTTTAAAAATTATTTGATGTGGTTAACCACCGTCTTCTTCTCAATATTTTCTACTCCATGTGTCTTTAGAATATAGATTTATTGTGGTTTTCTTTATATTTTTTAGAATGATCTTCCTCCATCTTCTTTTCAGACCATCATTCATTCCCTTACTTCTACGTGTATAAGTACCCTTGGATGCTATATCTTAGGGATTTCCTCTTTTTCTGCACATGATCTTATCCACTTTTCTATGGAAACATTTCCTAAAACTACATAGTCAACCCTAAGTCTAGACCCAATTTTCCAGCTGCTACTTGGATATCCCAAAGATATCTCAAAAACAACACACTTGAACCAGAACTCATTATTTTTTATCCTAAACCTATCTCTTTTAGCTTCCCAAAGACTTTTAAAATGCAATGTGCCCAAAACAAAACTCACTATCTTTTGCCCTTCTCTCCTCTTATACAATTCATATAATTGCAATAATTACAGCCCTCATCAGATTTTACCTGGAATTTGAGCTTACCATAAAATTCCAGTCTGGAATAAACTGTCAAATCCATCCTCTATATATATAACTGAAAAAAGCCTGATATTCCCAAATATTCCCAAAGTTCCAGTCTGACCATTTCAAAGTGCTTCCATAGATCCTTGTTTTCTTTTGGATAAAATCAAATTTTCTCTTTATGACATTAAATAGCCTTTTATTATTTGGCTCCAGACTATCTTTGAGTCTGATTACATTTCCTTATCCTTCAGCCAAATGGTTTCACTTGCTATTCCTTATACACATTATTTGATTACCTGCCTCTCTGTCTTTGCCCAGTATGTCCCCTTTGTATAATAGCATCTCCCTTAACACCACTTTGTAAAAGCTCTTTTCTTTCTTCATAGCAAAACTCAAATGCAACCTTCTTCATGAGACCTCAACTAATTCTCTCAGCTGATAGTGCAACATCAATGTGCATTTGTTTTGCAAGTAGCAAGTATGCTGGTCTCATTCTGCTGTTATATCGGTCACTTATTGTTTTAGGGATACTTTTGAAAGGTGGTAGAATATTTCTTCTCTTGAGTCTGTGTTACAGTATGTTCTCTCCACTGTTCACCACCAAAGATTAGCAGTTCAGTTCCATTTAACCTTTTAATATCAAATAGCTTTTATACCAAAAAAAAGTTTATTTAGATAGTATAGCAAGAAAAGAAGAATAAATATTACTCTCAATGCCTCAGAGCACTCTTCCCATACCATTCTAATCTCTTCTGTTTTTATCCACTATTTCTAGAGAATGTAAAATATTACAATAACAACAGGTGAGCATCAATAACCTTTACCCATTCCTCCAACAATTGTAGTCTCTCTTTGGTACTCATTACAGCAGACTTCTTTGCATATTAACAATAGAAGAAAGTGGGAAAAAGACATAATACATTGTCTGAATAACATTGGTTCCATCAAGTTCATATCCATCTGATTCCTTGTCTGAGGTACCTCTTGGCTGAATACTGAATGTTTTTCTTCATTTCTCTGGGGATCAATGCTGGGCTGGCTGTAAAATTGGTTTGGACTCTACTTCAGACTCCTGGAACTCTAATGGATCAGTCTCTTGACTCTTCAAAACTCACAAAGTCATGACATCCTGATTAATATCCTTCACCTAAATTGAAAAAGAAATGCCAAGCAAAGAACTGAAATTTAAATCTGAAATTCATGGGCCACAAACTGTCCTCTGATGGTGAAGAAACTTGTATCACTGTTTCTTTTCTCTTATTACAATAACATCAAGAAGTTATGCAAAAATGGGTTGAGACACTAGAAGGCCAAGGCTTTTTGAATAGTTTCACAGAAAATCAATAAGGCTTTTCTCCACCACCTTATTAGCAGAGTGAAATAAGTTGTAGAATGTCTATTCATTCTCCAATGTCTTTCCAAGGAATTTCAATTATATGTCATCACAACTCTCCAAAAGAACGTTCCCCAGTAAGTTCCTGTGGTATTAACTCTTCATGCTTCTTAAAAGAATATCTTTATGACTAGGTTCAGTAACTAATAGTCTATATACATAAATAGATATATTTATATAGCTAGATATATGTAAAAGTGATTCTAGCTATCTGTCTATCTACCTATCTTTTTGTCATCCATCTTGTATTTAACTCCTTAGTAGGATGTCACCTTCTTAAAATCAGGTATTATCTCATTTTTATACTTGCATAATCAGAGCTGGCACAATGTCTTATATATAGTCAGTGCTTAATAAGTACTTGCTGATTGAGTAATGAATTTTTATTGGAAAATACCTGCTTGGTTACTCACAGAATGAATCTCATAATTTCTGTGCTTAAATGTTATATTTTGTCTTAAGCTGGCCTGAGAAGAAAAAAGGAATCATCTCTTTTATTTGTCTTAATGTGAATGAATCCTCCATTTTTTTCTAACAAATTTAAGAAAATATAAATTGACCAATGTTAAACACACACACACACACACACACACACACACACACACACACACACACGCCTGCATGCATTCACAATAAATAATCTTCAAGTGATTTTCAACCTGTTGTTTAGAGACTGAAAATTTCTCTTGTATCTTTGGTAGCTGTCCTGAGAGAGGAAGGAATGAATTATGGAATATTGGAAATAGCATTTGACCTGGATTGATTCTAATCCTGATTTTGCCATATGTGAATTTGAGCAATTCTGTTGCCCTTTATTATCCCTTTAGTATCTTTAAATGTAAATTCAGGAACTCTTTTAAAGGAATGAATAGTATAAAAGATTCCATCTAAACTCAATCATTTCCTTACCATTACCTCAAAAAAGGTAAGAAATATTCTAGATGAATCATTAAAGAATTATAATCAAAAGAAGAAAAAAAGACATCTTCAAAGCTCTTATTACTGGTTTCCTACAGTGACTATTCACATCTTCCATTTCAGGGTCTGGTCAGTGGCCACAGAATAAAAAAAAAATTTTTTTTTGAAACTATTTCGTGTGGAATATCGATAAACTTTACTAATTACTCTAACAAAGTCTTCTTTTGATACTTATTAAAATGGAACTTTTTGCCTCCTGACCAGTGACAAGTGCAGTAATTAAGTAAGTAAATGAAATGCAACAATTAGATATCAATGGGGACAAAACAAAATAAATAGGCAAAAAATAATAAAGGAGAAACTGAGTAAATGCCCAATCAAGGAAAAAATCCTAAAAACATGAAAAAATCCTGTCAGTAAGAGACTCCTGGGAAATAACTCTAGAACATTTTTTGACAAAGTTTTCAACTCTCTGTTCCAAGCTTTTTATCATATATGTAGTTAACTTTTTTTTATTAGCCTTTCCAGGGATGTTTGTCCATTTCATTTTCTTTTCAGCAATGGTTGGTTGTTTTTCTTCATTCTTGAAGGGGACCAAAATTACATCACTGTTAGAGTCAAGTTACAGTGTCTCTGACAATGGTTGATCAGAACGACACAAGCTCGGAAGACTACCACAAGTTGGGCACAAATGTAGTGGATTCTCTAAATTTATACATCTTGCATTTCTTCTGAGTTTCTTCAATTCTGCTTTGCTCATAGAGCTCAACACCTTCTCTGTTGAGGGCATGCCATACTTGACTTGTGCCAGTGTCTTCCATGACCTACGATTGAATTTTAAGTTCCTAAGAGAGACCTTGAGAGTGTCCTTGTGTTGCTTTTCCTTATCACCATGTAAGTGCTTGCCCTATGTGAGTTCTCCATAAAATATTTTAGGCAAGCATATGTTTGATATGCATACAATGTGAATAATTGGCAGTTTAGTTACAGAAAGACTCAATGTCTAGTATTTTATCCTTCCAGTAATCTTCAGAATCTTCTTAAGACAATTCAAATGGAAACAATTCAGTTTCTTGGCATAGTGCTGATACACTGTCTGGATTTCATAAGCATACAACAATGAGGTCAGCACAACACCTCTATAGACCTGCAGTTTTGTAGTTGGTCTAATACCTCTTCTCCCACACTTTCCTTTGGAGTTTTACCTGAGCTAGCTCTGGCAATACATGTGCCAATCTCGTTATCACTGTGTACACCCTAGAAAGGATAGTGCCAAAATAAGTGAACTTTTCCACAGAATGTAAAACTTCTCCATTTGCTGTAACCCACTTGCGTGGATTGTGTGGATAGAGTACCTGTGTTTTTGTACTGTTAATTGTTTTTTTTTTTTCATTTTTCCAAATTATCCCCTCCCTCCCTTCACTCCCTCCCCCCCGATAACAGGTAATCCCATACATTTTACATGTGTTACAATATAACCTAGATACAATATATGTGTGTAAATACCATTTTCTTGTTGCACATTAATTATTAGCTTCTGAAGGTACATGTAACCTGGGTAGATAGACAGTAGTGCTAACAATTTACATTCACTTCCCAGTGTTCCTTCTCTGGGTGTAGCTACCTCTGTCCATCATTGATCAACTGGAAGTGAGTTGGATCTTCTTTATGTTGAAGATTTCCACTTCCATCAGAATACATCCTCATACAGTATTGTTGTTGAAGTGTATAGTGATCTTCTGGTTCTGTTCATTTCACTCAGCATCAGTTGATGTAAGTCTCTCCAGGCCTCTCTGTATTCCTCCTGCTGGTCATTTCTTACAGAGCAATAATATTCCATAACCTTCATATACCATAATTTACCCAACCATTCTCCAATTGATGGACATCCATTCAACTTCCAGTTTCTAGCTACTACAAAAAGAGCTTCCACAAACATTTTGGCACATACAGGTCCCTTTCCACTCTTTAGTATTTCTTTGGGATATAATCCTAATAACAGTAATGCTGGGTCAAAGGGTATGCACAGTTTGATAACTTTTTGGGCATAGTTCCAAACCGCTCTCCAGAATGGTTGGATTCTTTCACAACTCCACCAGCAATGTATCAGTGTCCCAGTTTTCCCACATCCCCTCCAACATTCATCATTATTTGTTCCTGTCATCTTAGCCAATCTGACAGGTGTGTAGTGGTATCTCAGAGTTGTCTTAATTTGCATTTCTCTGATCAGTTGTACTGTTAATTGTTAAATAAGAATTAACACAAGCAACAGAGAACCAATACATACTTTGTTGCATCTCAGATAAAGAATCTGCATTGAGTGCACACTCATCTGCAAACAAAAAGTCACGTACCAACAGTCCCTCCACTTTGGTCTTTTCTTGTAGCCTTTTCAAGTTGAATTTACCATCAGGGCATTAGCTTATTTTGATTCTTTTTGTCCTCATTGAATGCATTTGAAAACATGGCTGAAAACATAATATTAAAAATCACAGGAACAAGCACACAGCCTTGTTTCATTCCATTAGTAACGGGGAAAATGTGAGAGTATTGTCCATTATCCAGGACCCAGGCAAGCAAGCTATCATGAAAATATACAATACTGATGAAATTCTCTGAGCAACCAGACTTTGACGTAATCTTCCATAAGTTCTTATAACTGAGAATATCAAAGACTTTTGTCAGATTAACAAATATTGTACACTGACTTTCTGTTCAACTCTTGGCATTTCTCCTGGAATTGTCAGTCAGCAAAAACCATCTTGATCATTATTTGGCCTTTTCTGAAGCTGCACTGGCTTTCAGATAGATGACCATCTTTCCGGTGAAAGATTAGTTTATTAAGGAGAATTCTGTCAAGACTCTTTCCAGAAAGACTGAGACACCCCCTCCCTTCTCACCCAACAATCTTTTGCCTTCACCTTTTAGAAATGGATAGTGAAGGCATCTTTGCACTTCTGAGGGATAACTGCTTCTTTGCCATATAACCTGGAAAATTTCAATCGGCTTTTGTATGAGCAATGGACCTCTTACCTTGTAAATCTCAGCTAGAATAGAATCAGCATCGGGTGTTTTGCCGCAGTAAAGGAGCCTGATGTCATTCAAAACATTTTCTTCAGTTGGAACTTCAGCTAGGGAGGGATTGACTTCAACCTGAGATAAACAGTGAGTGACTTCAGCATTGATTGATGATGATCTATTGAAAACACTATGGAAGTGTTCAGCCCATCTCTCTAAGAGATTTTCACTAATCAATGTGGCTACATCAGCACTAAGTAGATGAGATGCGTCATAGGTCTTTGGCCCATAAATAGCTTTTAGGACATTCCAAAAGTGCTTTGGATTGTTACTATCAGTGCAAAACTGAATTTCATCTGTATTTTTACTGAGCCAAAAATATTGCATCCCTCTAAGCTTTGCTTGTAATTTACTTTTGATAGAGTTAAATATTGCTTTATTAGAGAGGGATGAATTATCCTGCTGGTAAACCTTATGAAGTTCTCATTTTTCTTTAGCAGCTTCCAAATTCCCTTATAATTTCCAATAATCTGATCTTGATTTTTGCAATGTTCTGACCCAGATAAGCAAATACAGCACTATATACAGCCCATAGTTGCCAGTCATATGTTGGGTCCACTTTCCCTTCAAGCTAATAACAAACTGCTCCCTTTTTTAGGAGTAGTCTAATCTGTTGACATTAAGTCTTCTGGTAGTCATTTTTGCTTTGTGGCTTTTGTTGAATGAGAATATTTAGCTGGTGAGGATAAGTCTATGATCAATCCAGCACTGTCTCACACTTTGTCTTCATCACTCTCACATACTATCCTTCTCTTCTCCTTACAATAACATAGTGTATTAAATGCTAATGATTGTTGCAATGGTTCATCTATGAAGTTTTATTGCATTTGAATAATTAGAAGACAGTGTTAGTGATGAGAAGGTCATGAGATCCACATTTTCATTAGTAAGTGACTAATGTTGCTGCTCTTTTCAACTCCATTCCTTCCAAGGACTCCACATGTCTGGTAGTCTGAACCTACTCTAGCATTAAAGTCACCCAGAATTATAAACTTGTCTTTTTTCTGGCACATTGGTGATAAGGATCTCCAGGTCATCATAAAAATGTTTCCTTGAACTCATTAGGGCTCATCTTTGTTAGCGTATAGACATTGATGATGGTAACATGGCATTTTCCTGCAAGTGGCAATTGAATTGTCATGAGGCTGTCATTCACTGCTTTTGGAAGATATACATGCTTGCTGACGAGATTAGTTTTATAAATCTACATCAGCTTCATGGCACTCTCCTTCACTATGACCACTCTAGAAAAATGTCTATCCTGTTTCAACTTCAATAAATTGACCTTCATTTGCCATCCTTGTTCACTGAAGGCTGCTATTTGGGTGCCATTCTTATTGATGTCTTCATAACAAGAGATGTTTTTCTTTGAGGTCTACTGGATTTTTTTGCTGAGGCAATTGTAATTAAGTGACTTGCCCAGGGTCACATAGCAAGGAAGTATTAAATGTCTGAGGCTGGATTTTGAACTCAGGTCCTCCTGACTTCAGGGCCAGTGCTCTATTCACTGTGGCATCTAGCTGCCCCAAGATCTCTTGGATTTTGCATTGTCTATAAATGTGCACACTTTTACCAATGGTAACTAGAATCATCTTTGCAGAAATTTTTGCACTTTTTCTTGTGTTTCAACCACAGTGTGGGATTCTTGCCCCAAACTGTCATCAGACCAGAATTGGATACACAGATGATTTTCAGACACCTTTTCTAATTTCCTCACACTAGAAGGTGATTGGGATAGGCATTAAAAAGTTGCCAAATCCCACTGTTGCTTCCAGTGAGAAGATTATCCTATAGCCTGGGCTGCCTGTGTGCTGGGCTAGAACTACACTTCTCAGTCCATTTCTGCTGCTTTATCACTTGTCTGTCATTCACAGGGCTTTGAAATAGGTAAAAATGGTAAAATGATATGGCTGATGGCTTTTGATTCATGCATACATTGGATTTAAGTGAGGCAGAGATGTGCAAAGTCCTCAGCCTCACTTTTTCTTTCAGAGTCCTCATATCCCAGTGGCAGGACAGAGACAAGATGACTGGTTATGGCTCAAAACACAGTGGGTGACTTTGATGTCTTTGATGTTTAACCAAGTTTGAAGTGCTCGACAATGCCTGTTGCAGCTGCCCTTGCAGAACATATTGTTCTCATCTGTCCATTCTTCCAGGAGAAATCTTACAACCCCTAACTCATCAGTAGGTTTGAGACCCCTGCCAAAATGGCTCAGTGGGCTGTGGCCTGCATGTATGTTCCACCTTCTCGGAGCCACAGGTGAGAAAGTTAGATAGATCAGGTGAACACCAAAGGTGAAAAGTAGAATAACATTAGGAAAAGAAGAGGAAAATATCTTTATCTGGAGAGGGTAATGGGATGGTTTACTCAGAGAACTTCTGACATTCAATAAAAAAAAAATAAAAGCCTTTAGCTTCTCTAAAGTAGCAGGAAACAAAAAGTAAACTTATTTCAACATAAGCTTTTCTATTTATTACTAATAAACATAGAAGATATCAAATATTATGGAGTTAATCTACCAAAATGTAGAACTTTAATAAATGTGAATGCAGAAAATTATTTGCAAGTAAAATTTTAAATTTAAATGCAAATACAAATTGTTAAACTATGTACTATTCATGGCTGGAATAGGTCAATATAACTAAAAGAATAGTGTTACCTAAGTAAAATTAGAAAATTATAGCTACATTTAAAAAACACACAATAAAACAAACAAACAAATCTTCCAGAAGATTGACACACATAACATATGTATGTGTGTTATATGTTTATGAAACAGACTTTCTTTTGAAGACAAAAGTTGAAGACTTTCCTGAGAATGAAAGGGGCAGAGCATTACTAAAATTCAAACTATATCATTAAGTAGTACTGATCAAAAATCCTTCCTAGGATTCCAATTTTAAAAAGAAAATAAAATCATATATAAGTAGAAATAAGAAATGCAAAGGAGACCTACAAATGAGGAAATACAATAGAAAGTCTTTAATAATTCCAAGAGTACAAACTAAAGGAAAATGGGCTTTTAATTCCACTAGAACTTTTGGGAAATCTGGAAAGAAATATTGCAGAAAATCACAACAAGCTCCATATAAATGCATGGTCTACATTTATTAAAATCTGAGAAACTGTTTTTAATTAAGAAGTTTTTAAAAGGAGTTACCTTTCAAAAACATGGTTAGGAAGACAATGAATACCAAAAAAGTGATAGAATCATCAAAAATGAAAGACAGTTTTGATTATATAAAAATTTTAAGGACTCCTCTTTCTTTAAACATATTTCTAAAATAGAAGTATGAAGTTTTTTTTAACATCAAATTATCAGAAAACATTTTGATATACAAAACATGTGAAGAATTAACCCCCAAGTAATTCTATAACACAGTTAAAAATGGCCTAAGGATATGGGCAATTTTCAAAAGAAAAAAATTAAGTTATCATTAATAATAAAGAAAAGCCTTCCAAATCACAAATAATGAAAGAAATAAAATTTTCAAATATCTGAAATTTCATCTTATACCCCTCAAATTGACAATGGAAAAAAATACAATATAGTTAAAGTTAGTGGGCTACAGAAAGTTAGACATACTCATACTCATACATGGTTCATGGTATTGTAAATTGGCCTAAATATAATGGAAAACATTTGAAGCTACATAAGAGACTGTTTATATTCTCTTAACTAGCCGTCCCACCACTGAGCATATGCTCAGTGATGTCCAAAAAAACAATATATGTCCCATTCATATTACCATTTTCACAGTAGAATGTGTGGTGACAAAAATATTGAAATAAAGTTATTGGAGGTTGGGAAATGACTAAATAAATTGTAATGTCATTATTATATCATAAGAAATGACAATATAAAAAATAGAGAAATATATAGAGAAATTCGTATAAGTGGATTGTTTTCTTATTCAATAATTATAGAGAATCTAGACTCCTTGATAGACTCAATCAATCAGTGGCAGGAAATATTAGAAACATGGTCTAAACTCTAAACATTGCTATTGAATCAATCAACCAAGGGCATTTAATATGTTCAAGAAATATTTCATTACTTTGCAAAGAGTGAAAACAAGTGAATAATATGGAGTTTTGTTACTACATTGCAAGTGTCTAAAGAGACTTCCTCATGCCCTCTGGGATTTATTTAAAAATAAGGAAAACAATTTGAATGCAAGTATTCTAGTGCTGAGCTGGGAAAGAGTGGTTCGAATCAAGATTCCAAGAGCAAATCACTTTGGGGAGAGAGACGAATTGGAGAAGAACGTTTGTCTCTTTTTCATCCCCTAACCCTTTGACCAAAGGAAGACCTTGCCCACTTTGTAAGGACTGAAAGAGTTTAATTTTCTATTTAGTTTCTAGCAATGTCCCCATAAGAGCAATAACTAGTGGTTGTATCTGTTCCCACAATCGAGGACGTTGTTAAAAGGCAGCTTTAGGATTCTATAAGCAGCCCAAGACAAAGCTAGGCTTACACCCGTATAACCCAGAGAGGAAAAGTAGACAGTCTCCTTCTGGAGACCTTAACATGCCAGAGTAAATGGGGTTGAGGAGAGAATAATTCCAGAGCCTGAACTTTACCTGTAGGAAGTGTTCTCAAATGAACATAGTAGAAGCAGGAGAATAATATACATCATAACTACAATAATACAAATGCAAAGGACCCTAAAGCATTGAACACAGATAAATTGCAATGGCATATACACATATACATGCACACAAATTCACACATGTATAGATTTTACATATATTAACATATATATATATATGCACATGCATGGATATATATTCATATACATGCATATATATACATTCACATATACATGTGTTTGTATTATACATTTGTTTGCATGTTTTCATACGTGTGTTTGTGTGTGTGTGTAGAATTGGAGTAGGAAATACTATCAATATCAAATATTGACTATAGACACAAAATCATTTCAGTTGATTTTGCTGGACTGTCAAAATAGAGATAAAAGTGGGCCAGGAGTGTATTAGGAAATTATTGTGTTATAAATATACACATATATGTGTATATATGCACATAAATATTTACACATGTATATGCATGAATAAAATAAAATTAAAACTTAGAGGTCCACACTGGAGGTCTCCAAGGTCCCTTCCACTCCTGACATTCTAAATGTGTGCATCTTTCTAATTGACCATTAACTTTCACCCGGGTTCCCAATGGCAACTTCTTCCCTCACTGTCTGAGCTAGATATTATCTTAGTTAGCCTCCAGCTAATGGGTCCGATTTGGCAAAGCTTTCTATATCTCTAGGTACGGGAAGCCTCTGGCCTCTGCAGGGATGCCCTTTCAATGATCTTCCAATAAGGTCTTCTCTACTTGCTGAGTTTGGCCAGGGAGAAATAGGGCCCTGTCTGTGTTCCTGGTTTCCATATGACCATAAATGTTAATAATTATAGTAACAACAATGTATCATATTTTGCTTAGATTTACAAAGTGTTTCACTTATATTTTCTCATTTTAGAGAGAGAGTTCAGAAGCACACCACTGATAATTGCAAAGTTCTTGAAGAACCAGTATATTTTAACTGGCCATAAAATAGAATTTAAGTATATTTCAAAATATTAGCTATATTTGTTGAGTAAATTACCTCTGTGCTTACTTTTAAAATTAAAGGAGATGAACATTTTATATTTTTCTCTTGCAAACCTCTACTGTCTTTCCAAACACAAGATGATAGAATTAACTTGATTTTTACCTGTGTATAGCCTTTGATTTGCCCCTTCTCAGAGTCCTTGGTAGAAAAAAATCCCCATCTTTACCTTGAGAAATCCCTATATATCTTATTTCCATAAATCTTGCTTATTTGTGGTTGGTTTTTCTCCCAGCTGTCAGCAATACAGATCATACCGTCTCTACCACCTTGCCCCTGCCAGGGTTCCATTGCCCTCTACTGGCTACTGTAATCTTTTCAGGTCCAGGGGGGGGTCTTTCAGCCCTGAATTAATTCCATAAATTCCAGCTCTGCTATTCCTTTGACTCCCACTTCTACATTCAACCATCCATTTATCTATCCATCTTTCTTCTAGCCACCCAACCATTTACTTACCTTTTAATCTGTCAGTCTGCTTGTTAGCTTGCCTATCCATCCATCCATCCATCCATCCATCCATCCATCCATCCATCCAACTATCTATCCATCCACCCCCCACCCATCCATCCCTCCATCTATCTTATCTCCTCATATGTATCTATCTTCTTATCAAAGGGATGTGTGTGTGTGTGTGTGTGTGTGTGTGTGTGTGTGTAAATGGGAAGTGAGAACTATTCAAAAGCCAGTGATTTAAATACTTCCTCCTCTTTGTACTATGCCAAAATGTGGCAGAATGAAGTAGTCAGACTTTATTTAGTGAGGAATTGGAAGAAATAAGTGGTTCCTGTCATACATGAGATAAGAACCGAGTCCAAAATACAAAGGAACAGATCCTCACTATATCAATGACAAGGGGTAAACAAAATGCCTAGTCTGTCAGGTAAGAGATTATAATAGTAATTCTTATTATTTTAGCTAATATTTACCAATTCTTTACATATATTCTCTTCTCAGCCTCAGCGTCCTTATTTTTAATATGAGTACAAAACTAGCATTTCTGGTACTCTGATCTCAATTGGGAAGATTTCTGGTTTATCCCTATTAAAGAAAATGCATGCTTTTGGTTTTAGATACTACTTATCATTTTTAGAAAAAATCCAATTATTCTGGTGTTTTCTAATTTCTTTTTGCATTTTGTCACAATTTTTATATCTATTGATATAATTATTTGACTTGTTATTTTTGTTATTGATATGGTTTATTATGCTTATAGTTTTCCTAATATTGAACTAATCCTGTAATTCTAGTATAAATCCCACCTGGTCATAGTGTATGATCTTTGCAATATATTATTGTACTTTTCTTACTTGTATTTTATTTAAAATTCCTGAATCAATATTCATTGGTCTAGAATTTACTTTCCCTGGTCTAGATATCAAAATTATATTTGTGTCATGAAAGGAATTTGGAAGAACTCCTTTTTAACCTATTTTTCCAAATAGTTTATTCAGCATTTAGATTAATTTGCTTTTTTTAATGTTGACTAAAATTTACTTTTTAAACCCATTTGATCCTCAAGATTTTTTCTTAGGGGGACCATTTATAGTTTGTTCAATTTCTTTTCCTAAGATAGGGTTATTTAAGTTTTCTATTTCCTCTTCTGTTAATCTAACAATTTATATTTTTGTAAATTATTATCTATTGGCTTCTAATTGGATAGAATAGGTTTTGATAATTGCTTAATTTTATTTTCAATGAAAATGCATTTATTTTTTTATAGAATATCTGAATTTTCACTTCTGGTATTTTCATTAGGAATATTTGAAATTTTCTTCCATTAAATGTCATTTTTTCCTTGTAAAATTAAACTCAAGTTTGCAGGATTAATTAATCTTGATTGTAAATCTGTATTTTAATCTTTGGAATATTGTATTCTTATATCTTCTTTCCATTATGAAAGAAGCTTCCAAGTCATATGTGATCCTGACCATGTTTCTTGAACTACTTCATTCTGTATGTTTATAACACTTTTTTCTTTGTTATGGGAGCTAAAGATTTTGGCTATTACATTTCTTGTATTTTCCTCCTGGGGTTCCTTTCTAGAGATGATCAGTAGATTCTATCTTACATTGTCTCTATTTCTAAGAAATATGAGAAGTTTTCATTTATAATTCTCTGTAAGACAATGTCCATAATTTTTAAAGTCATGATTTTCAGGGAGTCCATTGATCCCTAAATGATCTTTTCTTGACTTATATTCCAATTCAATTTTTTAATATTTTCATTTTTAATTTTTTCAAACTTTTGATTTCATTCCAGCATTTCCTGTTGTTTCATGGAATTATCCATTTCTATTTGGCTTATAGTTTTCAGGAAGTCTATTATTTATGTTAGCTTTGAAATTTTCTCTTCTAAATTATTTTCCTCCTTTCAAATCTTTTTCATGGAATTTTTGTTCCATTTTCCCCTCTTTTGTTTCATTTCTTCTAGATAATCCTGGAAAATTCATTTTTCCCCTTTGAGTCTCTGCTTGTAGTTGTTACAAAGTTATTCTCACATTCTTTTGAAAAAAATGCAAGATCCCAATAATTTTTTTATGCAGATTGGGGTCTTTGCTTTATTTCCAGCTTTAGTTCTTAAAGTCATGTAGAGCCCCAAGATCCTTCCAGGGCCAGGCTCTATCTCCCATTGTGAATTTGGGTAAATGGGTATGAGTGAGGGAATTGACCCTACTTCCTCTTGTCCTGGATCATCTGGGGTTTTGTACTAACTTTCACTGCTGGGGTTTTGACTTCCTTATTCTTGAGGTTCAAAGAGCTGAAATTTTTTGTGATTTTTTTATTGCCTCTAAGGACAGAATACAAAGGACCCAGGGGTCTCTGAGAGCCTCAATCTGAGTGTTACTGTTCCTTAGAGGTCTTTGACACTTCCCAGAACTTCAAAATTTCCTATCCTGTAACTTTCTGATCACCCTGGAACTTTCTACAGGGATTCCTCTGCTCTTACTGCCTCTGGACACAGTCTTACAAGACAAATGTGTCTCTGCCTGGTCTCTTGGCATGTTAGAAGTCTGTTGGTTGTGTTGGCTGTGACTTTGCTGGCAGCCCTCTTTCCTGTTGCCCGTGGCCTTCTGACTAACTATTTGTGTGGTTTTAGAGTGGCAGAAGACACTTTGCTTTTCATTGGATTTATTCATTATAATTTTGTCTAGTCTGAATTTCAGGTCTTTGCTAGAAGAGGTATGTGGGATGTTTGCCTTCAGTCAGGCAATTATCTTAATCTGAAATCCCTTTTGACATCATTCTGCTCTTTTCATCAAGTTTTGGAAGGAGATGGAGAATGCCTTCTAGGCAGAAAATAATATGGAATTTGATCAACAACCCAGAGAGCTAGTCTATTGATGCACTTATCTAAAACATCTTGGACTGACACTAGTATATAAATAGACACTAGTGGATAAACAGTTAAAATGGGGCCAGAATTGAGTCGTAAGATGAGTATGGTAGATTGCGCTTAAGTCATTTTGATAATGATTTTCAATTGTTAACACTACATGACTATAATTCAAGGAATTCCAGCATCACCAAAGGCCTAAATTTGTTGATCAAAGGAAAATAGAAGTGCATTTGGACATTTGGGCGTTCTATCATGTTGCCAATTAAGAATATTGAGATTTATGTAAAAGTAGCATAAAGGTTATCATCCAAGAAATATAAGACTAGAAAAGGAGGTTGGAAAGCAACTTTGAAAACATTCAGAACTCTAATTAACATAGTGATGAATTGAAACTTCAAAAAACTGATGGGGTAGCATTGTTTTTACCTTCTCAGTAGAGAAATGATGAGCTAGAGATACAGAATAGGATATGCATTTTCAGACATGGTCAATGTGTTGAAATATTTTTTCTTTATTTTTATTTTTATTCACTACAAAAGAAAGGTTCTATCCAGGGTAGGGGGTGTTAGTGGGTAGTGATAAGGATAAAATACAAAAAGAAAGAAAGGAGCTTCAATACATTTTTTTTAAAAAAGAGAAAAAAACAAACCCCCTTCTCCCAAAAATGTATATGGTTTCACCAACTGGGCAATTTTGTTACAACTTTGTTAAACTTAATATGCTTTTTAAAAAAATACTGCATCCAACAAGCTTATGTTTTCATGAGTAGTCAATCCTGTATTTATTGCATGAATGGTTGTTAAATTTAGAGTAGAAAAAAAAAAGAAGAAGAAAATTTTAAATGAAAGAGATATTGCAAATGGATCAACCATGTTACAAGACCTAGAGGTAATCAATGGAGGAGCCCATAAGCTAATTTGGTATTCATGTAATATCAGAAGATTTTTAGGAAGGCCACTTGTACTTTGGGTGGGTGCTCTGTGGAAAATTTATGGGAGGAAAAAAAAAGAATTTATGGGAGAACATGAATAAGAGTTCCATTGGATGAAAAACATGTCTAGATTATGATCTGCACCATTGGAGGGAGTGTCGAGATCAATGAGATAACAGTCCCATCAAATATTTTAGAGTTTACAAAGCACTTTCCTTGTAACAACCCTGGGAATCAGGTAGTACAAGTATTAATATCCCATTTTTTAAATAAGGAAAGCAAGACTTAAAGAGACAAAATGACAGGCCAAAGCCTCACAGAGAGAAAGCGTCTGTTCTAAGACTTAAAAGTCTTTCTAATATACTTTTTCAAACATGGTCAACATGGTCTTATGGACATTTTGGCAATATGCATGGAAATAAAAAGAGACCTTTCTGAAGATACTGGCTTCCTCAAATGACAGGAAGCCTTTCAAAGTGTTTTACATTAGTAGATTAGTAGTTTTAGATTAGTAGATTAGTAGTTTAAAACAACAAATAGCATTGCTTTATTCTTCAAAATAAAGGGAGGTACAAGTCATCTAGAAGGGAGTTTGGTGAATGGAGATCAGCAAGGGAATTCGGGTTCAACATCCCCTGTAGCAATTGTACTATCCACTGAAATTGTGTCATGAGATGATTTGTAATTCATTTTAGTCCTTCAATTTATTTTCTATTTAAGAGATAAGAGACATTTTAAAGAAAATATTCCTGGAAAGCTTTAGATATAGTTTCTTGGGTACATGACTCTTTTCCCTCAATATTTTCCTTTATAAAATGCAGTTGAAACAGTTGTTTAGCACTTCTTTTGAGATTTGAACATTCTTTGCTATAAGACCTCTTCTTTCTCCAAAGGTCTGTAGGTCATTTGTATGAAGACCTTTTTTTCAGAATTATAAGGGCAATATTAGAGAGAAACTATAAGACATTATTTGGAATTTAAATATTAATTGTGCAGGAAAGCTGAGAGGTTATTGCTGAGCACATATACTCAATGAAGGAAGGAATTTAGGACAAAAGCTTGACAATTAAAATGGAGGGTACTATCTTAAAAATGGTTCCCCCAAGATTTTTTTTCCTTTCTTTTCCTCCTTTTTATTTATTTTCATGGGATAACATAATGGGTTTTAGGATTAAGAAAACAGAGGTTTTAGAACCAGATAGCCCTTGCTGATTTATTAAAAGGGAAGCCCTTGAAAAATTTATTAAGGATGCAGTTTGACAAGTAGACATTTAGTAAATAACAAGGACTTCCTTACCCTAAATCAAAGAGATGCTTTCAAAGGCTATGATTAGTTAAATCTATCTATTGAAGGCAAGGGGCAATATCCCCATAAAAAGTTGGTTTTAAAAAAAATAGTGGTATTTGATATTTGGTATTTGGTATTCATGTAAGGAGATCCACTTATACTTTAGGTGGGTGCCCTGTGAAAACTCTTCTTAGTGACTTGGCTTTTCTGTATTCTAAAAGAGCTTGGATTTTTAGGAAAAGACTCTTTTTGGAGGAAAAAACCCTATTACAGCCAAAGTTTTGAGAATTACTAGACAATTTGAAATAAAAATGAAAGAAAAGAAAGAGTCCATTATTAGAGAGTTTTTCTTTCTGATTGAGGACAATGAGAAACAAAAATCATTTTATAACTATTCTTCTAAGTGTAGAATTAATATGAATTCAGGCAAATTTCATATACTTGTCTCATAGAAAAGAGCCCAAGAGTAAGTGGATATTATAATATACACATATACATACATATACACACAAAACACAAATGTATTACAAACTATATATATTTGTGAACATATATGTGGGCCACATTTATCTATATATGTGTATGTATATGCAAGTGTGTATTCATGGCATATGTTAAATACATTATATTTCACATACATATTTTATATACATATGTATGTATATAATACATATATAGCCATAGTACAAACCTGCAAATATATACATAATACATATGTATACACATATATATGTATGTGTATATAACATATAAAAGTATATGATGTATATAACATACATAAATAATACATAATCATAAATGTATTTGTGTGCATAACAGATAAAAGTATAATATATAAAAGCACAGAAAAGTGCTTTTCTGAAAGAGATGAAAATAAGTTTTGGGCTTCAAGTTGAAAGAGATAAGAAAAGTCTCATTTTTTTTCCTCCTTTATATTGACTAACAATTCATCTAAGGTCTTCAGCAGAACTCTAGAAATGAAATGAATAGAGAAGTTTCGTAATTCCATGCTCATCAGTCATCCCTGGCAATGACTAGGAGCAACATGTAAGGAACCTGCTCTTGCAGTATGAGACCAGCCAGGCAAAACAACATAGGTATTACGTGCCTGGTAGTGATTACATGCTCTGCCAAGCCAGTAGGGATCAGAAGGAAGGCACTTCTGAAGTTTGGGCATTGTGTATTATGTATGATCATGTAAGTTCTCTATGTATGTGAAGTTGTTCCATCTATGTGTCTTAGTCCAACATTCCACTATTGTACATTTTCCCACATGCATGCCATGGTTACCTGTGTTTCTTCCATGTATGTCCCTCCATTTGTGTTCTCTAAGTGGATTGACTCTTTCCATTGATGTACAAATCATGGGAGAAAGAGCATCAGGTTTATGGAGAAAATGTTCTATTCCAATAATAATGTAGTCAAAATCCATCCTGATTTCTTCTGGGTTTTCTACCCACCTGCCAGGTTACAGTGCAATATTCCTTCATTTTTCTATGACCCTCACTGATTTGGCTTTTTTTCTTCATCCCTCTCTTCTTTCAAGGTCAGGGTCAAACAAAAATTCACTATAAATATTTTGTCTTCAATTTGCTCTGAAAACCCAGGGAACTTTAGAGCTAGAACTCCTCTCTTTCACTGTACAAGTCCATATACACAATATCAACCCACATATGTGTATCTATCTATATCTATCTACATATACATAAACATGTACATATATATAAGTTTTCTTATCTCACCTGGATTGGAAATGCAGGATTTTTTAAAGGATTTTTAAAAGGATTTTTAGGATTTCTTTAGGATTTTTTTTTTTAATTACTTATCCAGCTGGTCTTAATCTGATTGACATGAGAACCTTGAGTTTATCCTTTTCTGACTCAGGCCAGTTTGGCCCTCCTGTGGCACCTTAGTGGCTCTTTGCCACTGGAAACTTACTGTATTAATATTGAACTTAACACAGACATCCAATTGATGTAGCCCACTGCAACTTAGAATTCCCAATCTCAGGGCATCTGCCAGCCTCAGCCACTCTGGTAGTACATGGGCACTACCTTCCCTTTTTTAACTTGCTCCCTAAAGATTAACTGCATTCTTGCCATCCATGGACTCCATAGCATCGGCATGTTGGATCATAATTCTGATGAGGGCTATGATCAGTTCATAACTTCAACTAGTTCATGTATGAGGGCCCATAAATCAGCAGGTTATGGAAGATCTAAATTCAGCCTAATTGCTTCAAAATTAACCTATGTAGAGGCAGATGAAACTGCAGGAGTTGTTACACATGTTATATATGATAATCCTAATGTTTTCTTGGGTAATATGTCTTGTCTGTAATTGCATATGTTTATTAATGAACATGTTAATTACTTGCATGTCTTGAATTATGTTACTGTTTTATTACTTTGCTATTATGGCAGTTTGATGTTGTGCCCATATTAGGCAGGTACAAAGACCATGACCTGGTAGATGGGTAGAAAATGGAAGAGATAGTAATAGAGATGAAAGGGTCTCCTCACTATCTGCATTATTGTTGTTGTTTGTACTTTGGAAGAGGATATCTGACTTGTACATGAATTGGATTTAAATGAGGTGAACTTGCACAGAGTCATCAACCTCACTTTTATTTCTAGATTCATCAAAGTCCAGGGCCAAGATAAAAGTCAAGATGGCCCCAGATGCATTGGATGACCTTGGCATCTTTGAAGTTGGACCAATCATTCCACAGTACCTGCTTCAATCACCTTCATGGGTTAGATAGTTCTCATTTGCCTATTCTGCTGGGTAAAGTCTTCACATGCTCAGGGTAGACATCCCCCTAACTCATCTTCAGTCTTGAGGCTTGTCTGTTTCCCTTAACCTGGTGTAGTCCATCTGCCTACAAGGTTTGACCAAGGTATTTCCACTGTACATTCTATAGCTTCTTGGAATCACAGATAAGATTTGTGTGAAAGGTAGACACCAAAACTGAGTGAGTAGCCTTGAGAAGGTCTATTAGTACTACCTGAACATCATATGTACTATTTTCTTATTCTGCAATTGTGTGACAATCTTGTTTATGAACTGATTATGCCCTCCGAGTCATGAAATAAACATGAGTTTGTGAGCTATGGTTTTGGAGTTGATGTGAGTCTACCAAGAACCTAGGTGTAACGTGCCCACCTGGGAGTTACAATTACTAGTCTGTCCTAGGCCCAACAGAGTACCTTTGATCACTGACCTTTGCAGTGTCAACTCTATCGGCTCACCTCCTCTGAGCCCTTCAAAGGTCTCTGGCCACAATCTCTTGAATCTATAGTTTAATAACCAGTAGCACTCTCAAGAACAGCCACGTGTAATCTTAAAAGCCTTTATTATACCTACTCACATAATGCCCTGACTGATGCCCTGACTTGTTGGTTCCCGAGTGAACACCTGGTCAGAAGACCCACGTGTTCACTACCAAAATTCTTACCTCTTTTGGCTACCCATCTCGGCTTGGCCACCCAGGCTAGGGAGCCAGGTTAAAGCTTATCTCAGTGTGGGACTCCTCCAGTTACTGCAATAATAGTACCATCCATCCATCTAATCTGAGAGCTGGGAGAAACTTTGAAAGGTAAATCTCTTCCAGTCTAGCTCTTATTTCAGCAGAAATACTTTATATAATCCCTGACAACTGATCATCCAGTTTCAGCTTGGAAAATTTCCAATGATGGGGAACTCTCCACTCTCCAAGGTAGTACCTTCTACTTTCAAGCTTCTCTTCATATTAACATTTCATGTTTCAATAGTGCTTTAAAGACTACCAAATGCTTTCCTCCCTTTTTTCCCTTATAATAATAATGTAAGATAGAAAGGGCAGAGATTATTAGTCTCATTTTACACATGGGTAAATTGATATTGGTTGGATTTGAATCTAGGTTCCCCTGATCCTAGTGCTGGTGCTCTATCAATTCTGTCTCCTAGCTGCTCTTAATGCACAAGTTTTTGAGTCCAAGTGAACTAAAAGTTCTAGAAACCATGCAAGGACAGTTTATTTTCAAGATGTGTGCAGTTAGGTAGTGCCTAGATAGAGGACCAGAGTTCAAATTTGGCCTCAGACATGTGATGCTTCCTAGCTGTGTGACCCTGGGCAATTCACTTAACCCTAATTGCCTCAGCATTAAAAAAAAAAAAAAAAAAAAAAGTGAATAAGAAAGGAGAGTTCTACTCAGTTCAGGGAATTAGATCCCATTAAATTAATTGATGAAGCATTAAGATACAAAGAGTAGGGTATGTCCACACCCAGGGGCAATTTGCACAAATAGGCTCAGTCTTTTGTTTTTGCTTTTTTGAGAATTGCAGAATCTTCTTCTAAGATGGGATCTTGCCTGCATTCTGAAAGTTATTATATAGATGATTCTATTATCTCCATCTTTCAGAAGATAAAAGAGAAGTGAAAAGAGGACCAAGATCTCACAGGTTTTCAATGGCTTCCAAGTTGGCAAAACATGGTCAAAACTAGACCCCACCTACCCAATCCATTTTCTCAGGGCACTTGACATTTCTCATTTTTTGACAGCTGTCAACTCAGTAAGACAATAGATCTGATTGTCCCAACTGTATAAAATTGTCAGTTTTATTTCCCCCTTCCCTGAGGGCAGAGGCCAAGCATCAGAGGAAATCTTATTGCCTTCCTGCTGGCCTCACTTAACTTAGGTTTGACCACATAGATGTTGAAGAAAATATAGAAGGAAAATGCCAAAAACTGTTTGAGCTGGGTTAGTTAATATTACTTTTCCTTTCCTCCCCTGCTTCTCCCCAACAAAGCCCCTTTTACATTTTTTTAAGAGGCAATCTCTCCCTGACAACCAGAAAAAAGAAGAATAAAACAAAAACTCAGTTCAATTCAGTTTAATCCAATCCAATACAACAAATATTTATCAAGACTACTATAGTCAGTGCACTTTATTAAGGCTGAGGAATACACAGATTAACAATTAGAGTCTCTAGCTAGCTATCTCCATCTAGCCAGCCATCTATCCCTGTCTTTCTCTCACTCACAATCCATACATATGCATGGACAGTAGACATGCCATAGATAAATAATGAACACATATGTCCACTGCAGAGAAGAAAAATTAAAATATTCATTAATAAGTATTCTATTTATGTCTCTTTTGTGAACAAGAATGCATTATTATCTTTAAGGAAGAGGACATTTCTGGTTTATGATTTTGAATAAAGGGAAGCATAAAGAAGATCACTACTGTGTAATGTGTAAAATTCATTCATATTTTTGTAAATTAAAATACATTATAATTTACTCTTAGGTGATATTGAAGGCTTTCAAGGCAGAACATTTTCATTATATCAAAGAAAAGATAAACCTTCATGATAGTAATAAAAACAAGATTTTAATCAATGATTTTTCTTACTATTATTTCTTATTGTATTAGTTGATATTTGACTATTAGTTGTGATTTATATGTATATAAAATGTGCATTATATATTTATATTTACATATATATTAAAAAAATTTAAATGATGTTTTATGAATACCTTATGTTTTTACATCACTGTCATTTCTAGATTTATATACTCCATCTGGGGATCACCCATTAAGCAAAAACAAATGGTATAATGAAAGTGTCAGATAATATATGCAAAATAACCCTGTCCCTGCAAAGAGGGAAGATAGATAATATATGATTTCTTCTTTGCTTCCATTTTTCTTTTTCTTTTCTTTTCTGTTTTTCTTTTTTCTTTTTCTCTCTTTTCTTCTTTTCCTTTTCTTTCCCTCTTTATTTTGTTTTTTCTTCTTTTCCTTTTCTTTCTTTTCTTTTCTCTTCTCTCTTTTTTTTTTTTTTTTTTCTTGAGGCAGTCGGGGTTAAGTGACTTAACCAGGCCTCTTCTAGTAAGTATTAAATGTCTGAGGCTACATTTGAACTCAAGTTCTCCTGACTTCAGGGCTGGTGCTCTGTTCCATTTTTCTTTAACCAGTTATATAGATTTAGCTTTCTTTTAGGACTTAAAATTTTCATTTACATTTTTGTTGTTTTTGTGTTTTGCCTAGTTCTACTTATTTCTTTATATCAATTCATCTACATTTTATAATCTTTCTTTAGATTTCTCATATTTACAATTTCTTATTGTACATTAAAGTTCCATTCCATTTATACATCATAGTTTGACTTAGAGTCAGAAAAACCTAAATTTAAATCTGGGTTCAGATATTTATTTACTAGCAGTGTGACCCTAAAAATTAGAGATAATAACATCTGCCTTTTAGGATTATTGTGGGCATCAAATGAAATAATGATTATGAAGTGCTTCGCATAATGTCTGGCATATGATCAATACTATATAAATGCTAGTTGTTGTTGTTATCATTATTATCCAACCCTCAATTCACTGACAAGCAGTTTGTTTCCAGTTTGTTTTTTTTCTTACAGTGATGTTTCCTGTGTGTTATATAATGAATCTTTGTTTCTGTCTTTGACTTCTTTAGAACACAAGTCTTTTTTTCTCCCTGAGACAATTGGGGTTAAGTGACTTGCCTAGGGTCACACAATTAGGAAGCATTAAGTATTTGAAACCAGATTTGAACTCAGGTCCTCCTGATTTCAGGGCTGGTGCTCTATCCACTGTGCCACTTAGCTGCCCCTAGAATGTAAGTCTTATGATGGTATTATTATATCACAAAAAAATGGTCACTATGGTCATTTCTTTTGCATAATTCCAAAATGTTACTCTGAACACTTGGATCAAATTGTTATGTTTAGGTCCCATGTCCATTTGGAATTTATTGTGATGTGATTCAAGTTGCTCATTAATATTTAGTTTCTACTTAATGGCTTTCTAATTTACCTATCTTTATTAAATAGGGATAATTTATATTCTTGTCTTTAACCAACACTAGAACATTTTAAAAGTTGTTCTTAGTTTTTGCCTATCTAATAAGTTCTACTGATATTTTTGTATTCTTAAGCCAATGTCACAGAGTTTTGATGATTGCTGCTTTATAATATAGTTTTGTGTTTGGTCCTGATAGGTCCCCTTTATTCTTCCCTTCAAAATATTTTTTTACAAGGCAATCTACAAAAGATCCCCCTGGTAAGTTGATAGGTCCAGAACTAAATTTGTCAATTAATTTAAGCAATAGAATTTTAAAATATTAGCATGAGTCAACCATAAATACAGAGAATTTCTAATTATTGGTCTTTATTTCTTTAAAGATTATTTTATTGTTACATATATTTTATGAATATCTCAGTAGATTAACTCTCTTAAAAGTTGTCCAATGCTTTATTAGATCTAAACAATCAAAAAGACAATAAATCAAGATTTAGCCTGTAATGTTTGTTGATTTCCATTGAAAATTTCACAATTACTTCTTGCTAGCTGGTTTGAGTTTACTCCTAGGAACAACATATATTAACATATGGAAATGAGAACAAATTATATATATATATATATATATATATATATATATATATATATATGTTAGATTTATTTACTTTTTTATTTAATATTTTCTCCAGTTTCATTCAAAACAATTTTTTTACATTAAAAAAAAAATTAGGATTCTAGGTTCTCTTCCTTATTCCCATCTACAACTAAGAAACTACATATGAAGTTATACAAAACATATCAAGAAAAGTCAAGTTGTGAAAGAAAACATACATTTCCCCCCTCATGAATATAAAAGCCTCAAGAAAAATTAAATTAAAAAGAGAGAGAAAAAAAGAGAGAATGCCTTCAATTTGTATTCATCCTATCATCTTAACCAATCTGACAGGTGGGTAGTGATATCTCAGAGTTGTCTTAATTTGAATTTCTCTGATCAATAGTGATTTGGAACACTCTTTCATATGAGTGGAAATAGTTTCAATTTCATCATCTTACCATGTACCATTGGAGAATGGCTTGATTTCTTATAAATTAGAGTCAGTTCTCTATATATTTTGGAAATGAGGCCTTTATCAGAACCTTTAACTGTAAAAATATTTCCCAGTTTGTTACTTCCCTTCTAATCTTGTTTGCATTCATTTTGTTTGTACAAAACCTTTTTAATTTAATGTAATCAAAATTTTCTATTTTGTGATCAATAATGATCTCTAGTTCTCCTTTGGTCACAAATTCCTTCCTCCTCCACAAGTCTGAGAGGCAAACTATCCTATGTGTATTTATTATCTCATTCTTTATGCCTAAATCATGGACCCATTTTGATCTTATCTTGGCATATGGGGTTAAGTGTGGTTCCATATCTAATTTCTGCCATACTAATTTCCAGTTTTCCCAGCAGTTTTTTGTCAAATAATGAATTCTTATCCCAAAAGTTGGGATCTTTGGGTTTGTCAAACACTAGATTGCTACAGTTATTCACTATTTTGTCCTGTGAACCTAACCTATTCCACTGATCAACTAGTCTATTTCTTAGCCAATACCAAATGGTTTTGGTGACTGCTGCTTTATAATATAATTCTAGATCAGGTACAGCTAGGCCACCTTCATTTGATTTTTTTTTTTTCATTAATTCCTTTGAAATTCTTGACCTTTTGTTTTTCCATATGAATTTTGTTGTTATTTTTTCTAGGTCATTAAAATAGTTTCTTGGAAGTCTGATTGGTATAGCACTAAATAAATAGATTAGTTTAGGGAGTATTGTCATCTTGATTATATTCGCTCAGCCTATCCAAGAGCACTTAATGTCTTTCTAATTATTTAAATCTGACTTTACTTTTGTGGCAAGTGTTTTGTAATTTTGCTCATATAATTCCTGACTTTCCTTTGGTAGATATATTCCCAAGTATTTTATACTATCAACTGTTATTTTGAATGGAATTTCTCTTTGTATCTCTTGCTGTTAGATTGGGTTGGTAATGTATAAAAATGCTGAAGATTTATGTGGATTTATTTTGTATCCTGAAACTTTGCTAAAGTTCTGAATTATTTCTAATAGCTTTTTAGCAGAGTCTTTGGGGTTCTCTATACCATCTGCATGTCATCTGCAAAGAGTGATAGTTTGATTTCCTCATTACCTACTCTAATTCCTTGAATCTCATTCTCGGCTCTTATTGCCGAGGCTAGCATTTCTAGTACAATATTGAATAGTAATGGTGATAGTGGGCAACCTTGTTTCACTTCTGATCTTACTGGGAAAGGTTCCAGTTTATCGCATTACATATGATATTTACTGATGGTTTTAAATATATGCTCCTTATTATTTTAAGGAATACATTTATTCCTATACTCTCAAGTGTTTTTAGTAGGAATGGATATTGGATTTTATCAAATGTTTTTTTCTGCATCTATTGAGATGATCATATGTTTTTTGTTAATTTGGTTATTGATATAGTCAATTATGCTAATAGTTTTCCTAATATTGAACCAGCCCTTTATTCCTGGTATAAATCCCACTTGGTCATAGTGTATTATCCTGGGGATGATTTTTTGATAATATTTTATTTGAGATTTTAGCATCAATATTAATTAGGGAGACTGGTCTATAATTTTCTTTCTCTGTTTTCAGCCTACCTGATTTAGGTATCAGTACCATGTCTGTGTCATAAAAGGAATTTGGTAGGACTCCTTCAATCCCTATTTTTTCAAATAGTTTATATAGCATTGGAGTTAGTTGTTTAAATGTTTGGTAGAATTCACATGTAAATCCATCTGCTCCTGGGCATTTTTTCTTAGGGAGTTGGTTAATAGCTTGTTCTATTTCTTTTTCTGAAATGGGGCTATTTAGACTATTTATTTCTTCCTCTGTTAATCTGGGCAAGCTATATTTTTGAAGGTATTCTTCCATTTCATTTAAGTTATCAAATTTATTGGCATAAAGTTGAGCAAAGTAGCTCCTAACTATTGTTCTAATTTCCTCTTCATTAGTGGTGAGTTCTCCCTTTTCATTTTTAAGACTAACAATTTGCTTTTCCCCTTTCCTTTTTTAAATCAGATTTACTAAGGGTTTGTCTATTTTGTTGGTTTTTTCATAGTTTTTTTCTTAGTTTTATTAATTAATTCAATAGTTTTTTTTTTTTTTTAACTTTCAATTTTATTAATCTCACCTGTTATTTTTAGAATTTCAAGTTTCGTGTTTGTCTGGGGTTTTTTAATTTGTTCCTTTTCTAGCATTTTTAGTTGTAAGCCCAATTCATTGACCTTTTCTTTCTCTATTTTATGCAAGTAGACCTCTAGAGATCTAAAACTTCCTCTTATTTCTGCTTTGGCTATATCCCACACATTTTGGTATGATGTCTCATTATTGCCATTTTCTTGGGTGAAGTTATTAATTATGTCTATGATTTGCTGTTTTACCCAATCATTCTTTAGTATAAGATTATTTAGTTTCCAATTATTTTTTGGTCTATTTTCCCCTGGCTTTTCATTGAATGTAATTTTCATTGCATTGTGGTCTGAAAAGGATGCATTTACTATTTCTGCCTTACTGCATTTAATTTTGAGGTTTTTATGTCCTAGTATATGATCAATTTTTGTATAGGCCCCATGAACTGCTGAGAAGAAAGTATACTCCTTTCTGTCTCCATTTAGCTTTCACCAAAGATCTATCATATCAAACTTTTCTAGTATTCTATTTACCTCTTTGACTACTTTCTTGTTTATTTTGTGGTTTGATTTATCTAATTCTGAGAGTACAAGATTGAGATCTTCCATTATTATAGTTTTGTTGTCTATTTCTTTTTTCAGCTCTCTTAATTTCTCTTTTAAGAATTTAGATTCTGCACCACTTGGTGCATATATATTTAATATTGAAACTGCTTCATTATCTATGCTACCCTTTAGCAGGATATAATGTCCTTCCTTATCTCTTTTAATTAGATCAATTTTTGTTTTTGCTTGATCTGAGATGAGGATGGCTACCCCTGCTTTTTTGGCTTCACCTGAACCATAGTAGATTCTGCTCCACCTTTTACTTTTATTTTGAATGTATCACCCTGTTTCAGGTGTGTTTCCTGTAAACAACATATAGTAGAATTCTGGCTTTTAATCCAGTCTGCTAACTGCTTCCTCTTTATGAGGGGTATCTCCGTGTTTTAAATGTGTTTCCTGTAAACAACATATTTTAGGGTTCTGACTTTTGATCCAGTCTGCTATCTGCCTCCGCTTAATGGGAGAGTTTATGCCATTCACACTTACAGTTAAAATTACTGTATTTCCTGCTATCTTATTATCCCCAGATTATGTTTATTTTTTTCCCTTGCCCCCCCTCCCTGAATACCTTCCACAGTATTAAACTTATGGGCCCTACTTGCATCACGCAGCCCTCCCTTTTTAGTATCCTTCCCCCACCTTTAAATCCCTTCCCCTTTCTTGTATCCTTCCCTTATTACTCTTTTCCTTTTCCCTTTTCCTCTTTCCCTTTTTAATGAGGTGAGAAAGAATTTTCTGTAAAACAAATATGTCAATTATTTTCTCTTTGAGCCAATTCTGATGAGAGCATGATTCACACAATGTTCTGTCCCCTCTCTAAATTTCCTCAGATATGATAAGTTTTCTTTGCCTCTTCCTGGGTTGTAGTTTCCCTCTTTTTATCTCCCCTTTTCCCTTTTTCTGACACTATCCCCTTTCCATTTCTACTTCCCTTTTTTTCATATTATATCAGTAAAATCAAATTATACATGTGGACTTTATGTATATCCACAACAGAAATACAGTTTTCAAGAGTTCCTTTTACCTTTTTCTGCTTCTCTTGAGTCCTCTGGTTGGAGATCAAATTTTTTGTTTAGATCTGGTTTTTCCTTAGAAACAAATGGAATTCATCTGTTTCATTAAATGTCCATCTTTTTCCATGGAAGAAAATGCTCAACTTAGCTGGGTAGGTTATTCTTGACTGCATTCCAAGTTCTTTTGCCTTTTGGAATATCAGATTCCAGGCCCTTTGATCCTTTAATGTGGAGGCAGCCAGATCTTGAGTGAAACCTTATTGTGGCACCTTGATATTTGAATTGTTTTTTTCCTGGCTGCTTTTAATATGTTTTCCTTAGTCTGATAGTTCTGAAGTTTGGCTACAATATTCTGTGGAGTTTTTTTTTAGGTTCTTTTTCAAAAGGTGTTCAATGAATTCTTTCAGTATTTCAATACTATTTTACCTTCTAGTTCTATTACCTCTGGGCAGTTCTCTTTGATGATTTCCTGTAAAATAGAATCTAGGCTCTTTTTTTCATCATAATTTTCAGGAAGTCCAATAATCCTCAGACTATCTCTCCTAGATCTATTTTCTAGGTCTGTTGATTTTCCAAGTAAATATTTCATGTTTTTCTCCAGCTTTTCATTTTTTTGGTTTTGCTTGGCTGATTCTTGGTGTCTCAATGATTAATTCATTTCTATTTGTTCAGTTCTGATTTTTAATGAGTTATTTTCTTCATTTGCTTTTTTTACTTTTTTTGTATATGTCCAATTGAGTTTTTAAATGAGTTGTTTTGTTCTTTGGAATTTTTTTCCATTTCACTAATTTTTTTTTTTTTTTTTTTGTGAGTTATTTTCTTTTTCCAATTCACAAATCCTACTTTCTTGGGAATTCTTTATCTTTTCTAATTCACAAATTCTACTTTCAAGGGATTTTTTTTAACCTTTTCCAATTCACAAATTCTGTTTCCCTGCACTTCCTGTGAATTCTTTATCTTTTCCAATTGACATTTCAGGATGTTGTTACTCTCTTGCACAGTTTCTCTTTCCTTTCCCCATTTTTCTTCTAACTCTCTTTTGAGGTTTTTAATAGTCTCTTCTAAGAGAGAGTTATGTGATGGGGCCAGGTAACTTTCCCCTTCAGGGTATTATCTGGAGACTGTCTGCTATTAGTGTCTTTGGGGTTGCAAATCTGCCCTCTTTCTGTATAGAAGCTATTGATCATCCTTTTAATTTTTTAATTCATTTTTGAAAACCTATATGGTCTGCCTTCAGATCAAGGAAGTTACCAGCTTCCTCTGCAGAACAAGGATAGGTATATGGAAAGCAGCTGTCTTGTGAACGGGCTGCAAAGGAATGAGGGTGCTCTGGAAGAGAGTTCCTCCCCCACTGGAAGTGATTCAGAGCTGGTTAGCATGGGTTGGGCTGTGGAAGTGCCTAGTGAAGAGCCCCTGCTGTGTGGCCTAGCAACTGCCCTGAGGCTAGAGGCTGAACAGTGTAACAATCCCAGGCCAAACCCCATCTTGGGGTTGTGGATATTAGTAGCTGACCAGCGAATAGCCCCAGCGCACAGACCAGAAGTGTCTCTGCTCCAGGAAGCACAGTCACTGCTGTGGAAGTTTTGCTGTTGTGGAAGTTCCACTGGCTCAGGCTGAGCCCCCTACTGTGCAGATTAGAGGCTGCCCCAGGCTGTGTCCCCCTGCCATGCAGGTTCTTAACTCCCCCAAGGAAAATCCCCATATAGCAGAATGGGGCTGCACAGCTGTGCTGTGATCTGTGCTGAGTCACTTCCAGTTTTGGGTGGGAAGATTATAGTTTCTGGTGATTTTTAGAGTGGCTTTGATTTCTTTGCTGATCTGCTGTTTTGCAAGCAGAGTAGAGCAATCAGCCTATGCCAGAGTCATCAGTCCCTTTAGCTTTTCTAACCCCAGAGGCCTCCCCAGCCCGATCTGCACAATATGCTAGCTTAGTTCTATGGTTGTCTGTGTCCGTCTTTTCTCGCCCTTCAGGACAGACCTTTTCTGAAGAAATTCCAGATTCTCTTTGACTGGTAAGTTGTTCTACTTCTAATCTTCATGGGTTTTACCAGTCAAGTGCTGTTTTTGAAGCTGAATTAAATAATTGGTAGTGAGGGTAAGAGAGAGCTTAGAAAGCTGAATGTGGCTACTCTGCCATCTTGCCTCCACCCTCCTTTAATTTCCTTTGGTATTCATGCCTAGTAGTAGTGTTGTTAGGTTAAAGATATGCATGAATTTATAACCCTTTGGGCATAAATCATATCTTTTGATCATTTACCAATTGGGATATGGCTCATATTAAAAGCCATAAAAATAAAAATGAGATATTATATTGAAAACCTTTCTTATTATTGTTATTAGTACTTTATAGAAGTGCTACTGACTTTTTACATTTGTTTTGTAACTACTTTGTTGAAGCTATTAATCATCTGAATTTGTTTCTTTGCTTATTCCCTGGGGTTTTCTAAGTGTACCATCATAATTTTAACAGTTAAATATTTTGATTCTTCTTTCTTGATGATTTTGTGTTTAATTCTCTTGTTTTATTTCCATGGCTAGAATTTATAGAAAAATTTAAAACAATAGTAAGGAAAGAGGAAATTTTTATATTACTACTATTCACACTGAGAAAACTTCTAGTGTCTCTCCCTTGCAAATAATGATTTTCTTTTATTGTACATTTTTTTCTTTTGATGATATTAAAAAACACCTTTTCTATATCTATGCCTTTTAATTTTTAAATTTTAAAATAAATTTTGCTATATTTTGTTGTTGGCTTTTAAAATCTCTTGAAATAAGTGATTTTTCTTGATTGAATGATTATGCTAATTGTTTTTCTAATGATGAACCATTTTTGCATTCCTGTTATACATACAATTCAGTAAATTATTTCCTAGTATATTGCTATAGTTTTATTGCAAAGATTTTATATGAAATTCTTGCATCAATACTCATAAATAAATTTGCTTTGTTGTGTATCTCCTTGGTTTCAGTATTAGGACAATATTTTTCTCCTAAAAGGAGCATATATGATATTCTATTTTTGTGGATACTTTTTTTTTTGGCAAATTGCTCTTTAAACATATGATAAAATTGCAAATTGATCTAGACCAGTGTTTCTTTCATTACCTTTTAGACAGTTAATTGTTTGCTTTCTTGATTTCTTTTTCTGATATCAAGTTGTTTCATGACCTTTATTTTTTGTTTTGGTAATTTGGATATCTTTTTAGATATCAACCTACTTGTTTTAAATTCTCAGGTGTGGGGGCATATAATAGAAGTTAATTATATTCATTATATAGCTTTAATTTGTGCTAATATCTCTATTATCTCAATTATGTCAACATTATGTATTTTTATACCATGTATTCCAGGTAGGACCTTTGTTGTGAAACTATTAAATCTAATCATTCATCTATATCATGTTTTTCAAGATATTTGAAAAGAATAATCCTTTTCCCTAAGTCTTCTCTTTTCCAGGTCCTTTGATCAATGCCATTAGGTCTGGTCTCCAGTCTGCTCAGCATCTTGGTCTTTCTCTTTCAGATTCATGACAATTCATTGATTACATCATCAAACGAGGCATCTAGAATTGAACTCAATTTTCTCAGCATGGTCTGGTCAAGATAGGATACAGAGGAAATTTCACCTCCCTTACTTTGGAAATTCTGATTCTTTTAATCAAGAATTTAGAGGGGTTTTTGGTTTGTTTGTTTGTTTTTTTGACTATCAAAATGGTTTCTTTCAATGAACCTTGACTCCTACAAGTAAGGCAGCAATTTCTTGCAATTTATGGTCAACATTGTCTACTCTAAGATTCACTCTACTTAGAGTTGAAGAGGACTTAAAAATCATCTAACCTAATATTTTTATTTTACATAGGAGGAAACTAAGACTTGGAAAGCTAAAGGGCTTTCTCTAAGTCATGTGATTAATATGTAATAAGGCCAACTTTTCAATCATTGCCCCAAACCAAAACACTTTCTACTATGCTACATAACTTGGGAGCTTAGGAATCACTTTACCCAAGGTCATCTTAACCTGTTGTACCCCACCCCTCTGGTTGGGGGCCAATAGCTCCTGTCCTGGGAGGGTCTGGCTTCAGTGCCAACCAGGCCCACGCATGACCACAGGTGAGTCACAAGTGAAACATGGAGACATTGTCTTTGTCTGCAGTGCACGGGGGCCCCAAACCACACTTATGTTTTTGTGTACGTGCTGGAATGATTCAGCGGAAATTTTGGGTCAAATCAATTGCCATAGCAACTTTCAGGAGCCGTTCAGCATGCAAATAGGAGAGCAAAGAAGAGCCACATTCTAAATTTCTCTATATCACCATAACAAAATTAAGCTCATAGCAGGTTAGTTCAGTTACCTCACCCATTAACGTTCATTCTTATATTGAATAAGAGCAGATTCTGGCCAAGTTTATGAGTTTTTTTTTCCTTAGATGCTTGGATAGGAGATATCTTTTTAATGTTAGGGTTGAAAAAGCTCTAGAATTGTGAAATTGCCAAGATACCTTCTCACTACTTCCTTTGTGGCACCAGTGGTTGCCCCTGTCCGAAGGGGACATGAGAGATATGAGAGAGGGTGGAGCAAGCTTACTAAAATCAAAACCTGGCCATTAATATAGCAAGCACATTTGTGAGAAGCAACTGGCTTCTGTGATAAAATACCAGCCAAGCCAGCCAAATCCTGGCAGCTTGGCAACCTTAGGTAGGGCGGAGTAGGGTGGAGCTGGCCAGGACAGGTGTACTTCACTTTAATAAGACATGCTAGACATAAAATCTTACAAAACAAAGGAATTTAGGGGACAATTTGATTTAATAACACCCTTTAATACTGGAAAGTTTACAAAGCTGTTTCTTCACAATGACAGTGAAGATGAATAGAGTCAACCATTCTTTTGATTACACTAATGACCAAAAAAAAAAGAAAAAAAAAAAGAGATACAGAAAAGTGAACTCCCTACCTCAGTGACACAAAGAACCAAGTGAAAGAGTCAGGATTTGAACTCAAACCTTCTGACTTCATACAAATACAGTACTATCTCCACTAGATTATGCTATTTTTCATGCAAAAAGATTATTCATTTTAAAAGTAGATTTCTTCAAGATTAGGAATTGGAAACTTCCATTCTGCCCAATCTCCCCTCACGTATTCATGTTGACTGCCCCTAATTCTGTAATACCCTTCTCTCTCATCTTCACCTATTGAAAGTCTTCATTTAAGGCTGAGCATGACTACTCCCTGATCTATGAAGCCTTCTGTGGATGTTCCACTTCAACAATTAACTGAAGCAATGAGAGAGACAGAGAGACATAGACAAAGAAAGACCCACAGAGAGACAGAGAAACAGAGAGAAAGTGACATAGAGAGATACAGAAGACAGGGAGAGACAAATAGAACAGAATAGGAAAGAGGAGAGAGACAGAGAAAGAGACAGGGAGAGAAAGGGAGACAGAGAGACAGAGAGAAATAGACAAAGAGGGGGGAGAGAGAGAGAGAGAGAGAGAGAGAGAGAGAGAGAGAGAGAGAGAGAGAGAGAGAGAGAGAGAGAGAGAGAGAGAGAGAGAGAGAGAGAGAGAGAGAGAGAGAGAGAGAGAGAGAGAGAGAGAGAGAGAGAGAGAGAGAGAGAGAGAGAGAAGATGAGGGAGGGAGGGAAGAAGTCTGCTCGACAGATCAAACCATTATCTTTACTATTCCCATTAGATCCTGATGATCTAAGTTCTTAGCCTAGCCTAGGTCCCTGAACTTAAGCACCTTAAGAATATCAGTATCCCCAGATCACCATCCTTCTGGCATGGGCTCTACAATCATCATTAAAGAGACTAATCAGTGAAGAAGGAACCCACTTTTCTCATTATGACACCAACTGCTGACCAACTGTCACCACTGGTCAAGTATGTCCGAGAGCCTTAGGATGGAAGTACCACTAGCTCCCTCTAATACCACTCACTGGTTCTGCTTCCAGCCCAGTCCCCACAGCCACCAGCCCCAGAAGCAACTTTACAGATAGCCTGGCAACTGCTTCTGTGGGTGTCATAACCACAGCTATTAAAGAGCCATAAGAGTAAATTTTCACCCTCAAAGACCTTAAGACTGTCAAATAGTTCAAATTAGAAAATTGTATGATTGTATCAGTGGAAATTGATTAAGAAAATGCATAACCATTTGCTTGCTCATTGCCTTCTATGGTTTAAGAAACCTTCCATCTGACTTGCAGTTGAAACCTTCTCTATGTATTTTGTCTCTGGGAGTATCTTACTTTCTTATTCATATGCTGATTGATTTGCACATAGTAAACACTTAATAAATGCTTTTTTGTTCATTCTTTCTTTCTTTCTCTCCCTGAGAACTTTGTGGCTCTTTTCCCTAGATGCACTATGTAAATTGTATACACTTCTATTCCTTCTCAACCTCATTAGATTTAAAGTTTCTTAAGAGCATAGTCTGAGACATTTTCCAGCTATCAGTGTTCAGTGCTTTAACATGATAGCTATTTAATGTTTCTTGGATTGGGTTAATCAAAAAAAAATTATTAACTAAGCTTTTATTTACACATAAGAATCAGCATTGGCCAATGACATAAAGAGTTCTCAGGATCTCAATGGACCTAACAGTGGAATCATTCTATCTGGTCTTTATTAAGTCACATGAAGCAATTGATGACAATAATGAAAATGATACTACTAATAATGGCAATGACTTAAGATTTTCAAAGAGCTTTACCTATAATGTTTCATGTAATTCTCATAGCAATTCTGGGAGATACATTCTATTATTATCCCCTTTTAAAGATGAGGAAACTATAGTAGATAGAGATTAGGGAGTTTGCCCAGGGTTATTTAACTAGCAATTGTATGACAAAACATTTGAATTTCTTGAGTCCAATTCCTTCAAGGGGAGAGGAAGGGAAGGAATAAGCACAATAAACTATTGTCAAGGACTGTGCTAAATACTTAAAAAAATATATTATCTCATTTGATCCTCAAGTGGGGTAGGGGCTACTATCACCCTCATTTTACAATTGAAGAAACTGAGGCAGACTGACTTTAAGTGATTTGCTCAAATTCCATCACATAAGTAGTAAGAGTGAGATATCATATTTGAATTCAAGTCTTCCTGATTCCCAGCACTGTATCTTCTACTACACTACTGGTTGCCTGTGATCTGTTCACTGTGGCACTCAGGTAAGAGTAAGATTGCTTGGACCTCTCTATGGCAGAGTCATTTGAGCAACTTTTATAGAGTGATACCAGATTAAACTGGACATGATTTCAAATTTCAGCAAAGACTTATAAAGTCATCTACCTGAAAGGAAATGGAAGCCTATTTTAGCAATATTCTTGAGTGGATTAAAAACTGAGGCATACAATATTGGAACTTAGGCCATGATAAATAAATGGGGTGGGGCAGAGTAGCATCAATGATATTAACATTGGAATAAATCACAAAATTTATGAATCCAATCTGTGTTGACTATCTTGATATGGAGTCTGGAGACCAAGACACCTAATTGAAGAAAGTAGGATTGTTAGCTTGGAGAAGGAGAAAAATAAGGTATCTTGTATTTGAAGGATTGCTATCTGAAAAATGATATTTGTCTTGTCTTGCTAAGTTCCAATGGGTTCTACTGTGCATAAGTCAAAACAAAGGTCATTTTTCTTCATGTTTGTAAGTGTACCAGAGCAGAATAGGACATTTCTAGAGGTTGTTCATTCTCCTTCTCACTAGAGGTAATCGAGTGAGTTGGATCACCAGATCTTGAGGAAGCTGCAAGTGGCACAAAAAAGAACAGAAGTAGGCTAGATATGCAGGACGAGGCTTTCTGCATGTCTGTGGCTTGGGTATGGGTAGAAGTAGATGCCTTCTGAAGTTTTTACCAGGTCTGAGAGTCGGGATTTTGTGATTCCATGAATTAGGGCTGGTTAGACTAGAGAAAAGACCACTTAGGGAAGGTATGATCTCTACTTTCTAGAATATTCTTGGGGAAAAAAAAAAAAAGAATTAGGTTATTTGTGGTTGGTCACAGAGAATGAAAGTGGAGTTACAAAGATATTCTCTGTTGTACGCCTTTCCCCTCTCTTCTCATTCTCTCTCTCTCTCTCTCTCTCTCTCTCTCTCTCTCTCTCTCTCTCTCTCTCTCTCTGTCTCTCTCTCTCTCTGTATGTGTGTGGGGGTCTCTCTCTTTCCCTCTCCGTCCCTCTCTCTCTCCCTCTCTTGTTCTCTCTCTCTCTTTTCCTCCATTTCTCTCCCCCTTCTGTCTTTCCCACACTTTCTCCCTCTTCTTTTCTCTCCCTCTCCCTTCCTTTTTCTCTCCCTCCTTCTCTCTATTCCTCTCTCCCTCCCCTCTCTCTTTCTCTCTCTCTCTTTTCCTCTTTATTTCCTCTCTCTCTCTCTCCTCTCTCTCTCTCTCTCTCTCTCTCTCTCTCTCTCTCTCTCTCTCTCTCTCTCTCTCTCTCTCTCTCTCTCTCTCTCTCTCTCTTTCTCTCTCTCTCTCTCTCTCTCTCTCTCTCTCTCTCTCTCTCTCTCTCTCTCTCTCTCTCTCTTCTCTCTCTCTCTCTCTCTCTCTCTCTCTCTCTCTCTCTCTCTTTCTCTCTCTCTCTCTCTCTCTCTCTGTGTGTGTGTGTGTGTGTGTGTGTGTAAAATTTCAGACTGGGCCACCACTCCTTGGGAAAAAAAAAGCTATAGAAGAGAAATATCATTTTAGAAATGATTTGGATTAGATGACCATTGACCTTTAATGTCTCTCCCTTTTCTTAGATTCTGTCATTTTGTAATTCTAAGGAAGTTCCAGAAATGCAAAGCGATTTGAGATGCATATGTTAAGTACTAATTTCCAGGTGCTACACTAATTTCATTAATACAGAGACAACAATGAAACTGTCCCTATCTTTCATGAGGCTACCTGGGTCTTAGGAGAAATGGCTGAATGTTTGACAGCACCAGGGTTGCCCGTGGTCACTTACCTAATGAGTATGAAAGTCAGGATTTGGAACAAACCAGTTCTTCAGGCCTAGTGTTCCTTCCCCCTTTTTACATTGTTAAGTTTCAATCTCTACTAATGTCCAGAAACAGGCAAAAGAGATTGAGTTCATTGTAAGGGCAGAGGGAATGCCCAGTGCAGATGTGGTAACCAATTAATCTCTATCCCAAGTCAATGATTCTGGACAATAAATGGTGAAGCCATAGTCATGGCTTACACACCAGCAGCGAGCCCAGGCGGTGTGTCCGCCATCCCGTTTTAAGCTACCTGTTTCTAAAGCATACTGTTTCCCTGGTGTTGTCTTGGTAAGGAAGCCTACTGGGTTTGGAATAAATAGTTAACTCTTCTCAGCTTGAAGAAATGATTATTCAAAAGTTCGTCCCCACATACAAATGCAAATGACAGCCAAAGACACATGAATGTTAATTTTTCAGACTAAGTATGTAGACAAATGCTAGTCATTAGAAACATTTCCTCGCATTTATATTAGGCTGTCCTCTAAAAGACTTTTCAGACAAATATGTCATCAAGATATTCAAAACCATGTAATCTTATCCAAAGTTTCATCTATCAACAGTACAGTTTTCATCTCTCGCAGCTGTGTGTCAGAATGCGCCGGGAGATTACTCAGCTGATATGGGGAGAAGGAGGGAGGGGGTACAGACAAGGGGATCCATCATCGCCCTAACAAGGAAGCCTGTGGAGGAGAATGGAGGGTTTGGTCACCTTCTTCCACAGGCAGCTTTCACAGAGGGTCCCCAGGCAGGTCGGTCCAGAGGGTAAAAGCTCAGCTGTAGTTGGTCCCCCATTAGCCTTCTTTTCCTGTGAACTTTCTTGCCAATATGGCCCTCTCTAGGCCCTAGGCAGATTAGGAGATGACAGATTAAGTTAAGTAAGAATGATGCTGAGGCCCCTTCAGAGAGGGTGAAACCTCAAGAATGTTGTATCAGAGGCTTGGGAGAGTGGGGGGAGGTCATTGGAGAGGAGATGACTGTTGAAGTTTGTCTGAGACTAACTGAAAACTCAGAATTTTGAGTAGAATTGTTTTCTCTTGTCAAGAAAGTGAAGCTTTTGCTTGCTGGGAAGGAGGCCATGTAAAGGGATGCTAAGAGGTGGGGTCGTAGGAAGAGGGGGCTTTCTGGAATCACTTACATTCTGGAAAGTTTCTGCATTCTGCCAAGTTCCTTGATTCATTATAGGATTTCCAGTTAGAAGGAACCATTAAGATCATCTGCTCCAAGATGCCTCATTTTGCAGATAGGAAAACTGAGGACCATCAAAGGAACAGGCTTGCCCTTCCTTCTTTCCCCAAGCTAGCAAAACCATAAGTCACTATGCTATAGGACTATAAGATTTGGAACTGAAAGATTATCTTATTTAACATAAAAAGAAACCAAGACCCAGAATTATGTGGTCAAGATCCCATAGTCAGCTATGGCATAGTCATGAATCTGGCCCAAATCAGAAATACTGCAGTTGAATCTTTCTCTAGAGATCATCTGGGAAACTTGCACCAAAGCAATCATCATCATCTCCATCAAAAAGTATCTCTAAAGGGCATATTTTGTGCCCAGCATTGTGCTACAGAGAAAGGCAAAAACACAGCCCTGGCCTCAAAGAGCTCCTATTCTGAGGAGGGCAACAATCTCCAAAAACTATGAACCTGCAAGAAACATACAGTGCAAACGAGAAACATTCTCAGAGGGAAGCATTGTAGTTGAGCCCTCTCTGTTGGTAACCGTGGGACTATTGAATTTCCTGGTCAATCCCATCACTGCTTCTCTAGAGAGACTATCAGAAAGGCTGCCCATTTTGTAGTTACTGTTTGCATGTAAGTCCTGCCCTGACAGCCACTGCTTGGCAAGGGGCCCAGGAAAGGAAGGTTCCTGCCTCTTCTAGGAGGTCTACATAATTGGCAGCTAACAAAAGAAATTGTCTCCCCGGGGACCCCTGATACAACCTTAGGCCACCATATGTATAACATCTTTCCAGGGCAGAGTTAACTCTACTGAGCAGACGGGCCAATGATACTAGGAAAGCATGAGATAAACTGAACTGGGGTAAAAGGCCAACCTCCCCCTTTCCCCGTATCTAGTTTAACCACAGATCACTAAAGTGAACCGAAGAAATGTAAGATTAAGAACTGGAAAGGGTCTTGTTGTTGTCATTGTTCAGTTGTTTTCCACTCATGTCTACATCTTTGCAATGCCATTTAGGGTTGTCTTGGCAAAGATACTCAAGGCATTTGCTATTTTCTTTTTCAGATAATTTTACAAAGAAGGAAACTGAGGCTCAAGGTCACATAGCTAGAGTGTCAGAGGTTGGGTTTGGATTTAGGAAGATGAGTCTTCCAGTCTTTAGGATTGGTGCCCTAAGGGAGGGATATAATTCAACCTCCTCAATATGCAGAAGAATCTAAGGTCAGGTGTGTTAGAATCACAATCAGACACCAGACAAAAGCCCTGATGTCCCCTAGGCCACTCCTACCTTCTTTCTGCCCAGAGCTTTTCCAGGATATTGGGGATATTCAATAGCTGCTCAGTGGTTCCATCAGGACATACTACTTCTTTCACTTCCTCATGCATCTCCCAAGTTAAAAATCAAAAGGTTTTGTTTACCCTTTTTTTTTTTTTTTTTTGCAAAGCCATTTGAAAAGGACATTTTCCCCCTTGAAATAAGAACTTTCACAAAAAATCTGGGCCATGGAGTCACACTGACCTAGTTGTTCAATAGTGAGAGCCTGACTGCTAGGGGTCAATGAGAAGCACATGGGAATATGTCTGTTGTACCAAAGCAGGTCTTTGTGTCTCATTATTAGCCCTTAGCTAAAGAAGGAGTTTTCAAGGAAAATAAAAATGATAGTAAAAATAACCCCAAACATCAACCACTGTCTTGGTCCTCAAGTTCCAGGACAGGACTTGTGCTTCAGGAGTCCTTAGAGTTCAGCTGCCTTGGACTGTCATAGAAGAATGTTTTTAAATACAGCATTTAAAATGCCTGAGACAACAAAGAAAACTAAAGATAAATGAAAAAGAATAGATAGCCTTCAAGTTCATGAACTCCTTAAAATCTATTGCTCCATAGACCTAAAAGGAACTCACTTCATAAGAACCTATAGTCTAGTCCAATGTTCTACTTCTATTTTAGAGGGGAAAACTAAGGCCCAGAATAATTTGAGGGACTTTCTCATAATTCCAAAGATAGTAAGTAGCAGAACCAACATGTAAATGAATTTAGCTCCCTTGAATCCAAACCCAGGGCTCCACCTAACATCTCAAACTGTCTTCTAGAAAAGAGTCAACTCCAAAGTCCCCTTACTCTAGGCCTTAATTTTATAGCTTATTAGGTCAAAGCTTATCAAAGAGATATATAGAAAGGTAACAACATGTAGTGATTCAAGTTTCAGTTCAGATAACCACTAACTGCTTAACTGAAGGCAGGCTGCCTCACTTTCCTCATATGGGGATAATAATCCCTGACTCATTGTTGTGAGGATCAAATGAAATAGTAGTAGTTACCATTTGTAGCACTTTAAGTTCAGTGAAGAGTTTTACAAATACCTCATTTGATCTGTACAACAGCTGTAGGAGAAGTGCTATTATTATTCCCATTTTATGGATCAAGAAACTGAGTCAATCATCAGTTATATTATTTGCCCAAGGTCATATAGCCAGTAGGTATTTGATACTGGATTTGAAAGAGCCTTGAGAGTTAAGTGCTTACTTTGCAAAGTAGGAATCTGATGCTAGGAAGGTCACACAGCTATCTCAGGTAAGATTTGAACTCAGGACTCCCTGAATTTAAGTCCACTGCTCTAACTACTATAACATGCTTATCATTTCCCCAATCCTCAGTATAAGAGCCATACAACCCACTGGAATCATTCCCCTACTTTTGTGAATACCGTTATCATCTAAATTCAGAGTTGTACAATACTCTAAATTATACAGGGAACTTTCTTATTAACAACACTTTTGGGAAGCATAAGTATTGTCGTCTCAGCTTTATAGATGCAAAAAATGGGTTTCAGAAGGGTGAAGTGATTTGATCCTATATCTGATAATTATTCAGTTGGGATTTGAACCCAATTCTGCTTTTTGTTTCCTTTCCTTTTTTTCTGTTTTTAAGTATGTGGCTAATCAAATGTTTCATTTTGTTTTAGAATTTCCATAACTCCTCATGCTCATGTTCTATACCTCAGGAATAAGCTTTTGCTCTGGGTTCAGACTTGGGATGGTGAAGTCTTAGCTCAGGCCACTGTTTACAAATAAATTGGAACTAGATAAAGTTATTTATTACCTTAGGAGAGTGATATTATAGGAGAACAAGATCCTCCTTTATTTTCCTTTATCTCTGGCTTTCCCTTTGATTTCTCAGAATAATCAATAGCTCCCAAGTACCTCCTGAGTTCAAATGTTTTAAGTCCTTCTATCTACACTTGGCCCCTTCCTGTCTTTTCAGCTTCATATCTCACATGTCCAACTCTGTGTTCCAAATTAACCTTATACTCTCCAACCTCTGCTCAGTTTCCATTTCTGACCTGGTTAACCTTGGCCCTCAGTTTCCTCATTTATAAAATGCAGAGGTCAAACTAGATGATCTTTAAGGTCCCTTACAACTCTAAATCCCTAAATTTATGATCTATGACCCTGGTTTTTTTAACTGACATATTTCCTGCCATTTTCTAATGTTCAATCAAGAAGAACTCTTCCTGGAGCTCTTTTGATGGTGAGACAATCCAATGGATTGTATGTAACAATTATACACTTAAATGTGATAATGTACAGCCTTATCTGGGTTTGTGCTTTGCATAGAGAAGGCATTTATTAATTGTTTGTTGAATGGATTTTTAAAATTCTCTGACAACTCTCAGAGTTTGGGTTTGAAACTCAACATTTTTAAGCCTTTGGCTCTGAATTGGTAATTATGTGGGGAAGGGAAGAGGCAAAGGGTCAACTCAGTCATTGTTTGAGGGAAGGATGGGGCCACTTAGCCAGGAGTTCTCCCTCCTCCATGGACAATGGCTGAAGAGTTTCCAGCTCCTGGAATGAGAGAGATATGTCAAGGAGCCTGGTTTTCTCTCCGGTCAAAGGTTCACATTTTTTATTTTAAAGATGCCTGAGTGGGCGTTATTTAAAGGAGGCCTTTTGGTATGTCCGGAAAGCATATTTAAAAATCTATTAGCATGTTCTGCTATGGGTCTTATTTTCCAGTCACTGACATAACTCTAAAGGAGTTGTTCTGGTCTTTTGAGTACGGCATGTAAGGCGTGTAACAAAGTACCTTGAATTGATGTAGTGAGTATCATATTTATCTGAGTAAATAAAATGTTATGTTTTCAGAACTGCTTCTGCCAAATCAGCCAGCTTTTGAATGTCTTTGCCAAAAGACTGGAACAACTTTATATGAGCTTCATAACCACACATTTGAGCTTCTTCCCCCCCTTTTTTTTTGCTTCTTAAATGTTATTTTTTCCCTCAAATGAAATCAATACATGACTTTAGTGAGAATGGGAAGGGTCACATAGTTTCTTGATCTGAACACAGAACTTCTGTTGACCTCATTGAGGGCGGGCATATCTAGAACTACAGTTATAACAGAAATCAACAAAAGCTGTGGACCTCAGGCTCAGACTGATTATTTCCTGCATAATCTATGTCACTGCTGGATGTGTGTATATGTATTTCTTTTCTTTTTTTTTTTTCAGAATGGTTCGAGTCAAGGACATGGTTTTAGTTTTATCTTTGAGTTTCCTGGCATATCTTTGCTCAGGGTGTGTGTGTGTGTGTGTGTGCGTGTGTGTGTGTGTGTGTGTGTGTGTGTGTGTGTGTGTACAGAGGGAGAACAGCAAGAGAGACAGAAGGAGAGAGAGAGGAACACAAGAGAGATAAGAGACAAAGAGAGAGAAGAAAGAAAGAGAAGAGGAAGAAGGAGGGAGGAGGAAGAGGAGAAAAAAAGCAGAATTTGAGAGAGAAAGAGAGAGAGAGAGAGAATCAGAGAAAATAAGAGACAAAGAGAGAGAAAAGGAAGGAAAGAGAAAGGAGGAAGAGGAGAAAAGAAGAGTAAGAGAGAGAGGAGGGGAAGATAGAGAAAATAAGAGACAAAGAGAGAGGAAAGGAAGGAAAGAGAAAGAAGGAGGGAGAAGGAAGAGGAGAAAAGAAGAAAAGAGGAGCACAGAGAGATAATAAGAGACAAAGAGAGGGAGGAAAGGAAGGAAAGAGAAAGAAGGAGGGAGAAGGACGAGGAGAAAAGAAGAGTGAGAGAGAGAGGGGAGAGGGGAGGACAGAGAGATAATAAGAGACAAAGAGAGGGAGGAAAGGAAGGAAAGAGAAAGAAGGAGGGAGAAGGACGAGAAGAAAAGAAGAGTGAGAGAGAGAGAGGGGAGAGGGGAGAGGGGAGGACAGAGAGATAATGAGACAAAGAGAGGGAGGAAAGGAAGGAAAGAGAAAGAAGGAGGAAGAGGAGGAGAAAAGAAGAGTGAGGGGGGAAAGAGCAGAGGGGAACAAAGATATAATAAACAGAGAGAGGAAAGGAAAGAAAGAGAAAAAAGGAAGGAGGAGGAGACGAAATGGGGAGAGAAAAAGAGGGATAACAGAGAGATAATGAGACAAAGATAAGAAAGGAAGGAAAGAAATAGGAGGGAGGAGAAAAGAGGAAAATTAGAGAAAGAGACAGAGAGAAAAAAAGAGAAAAATCAAAGTGACAGTTAGTAGTAGGCACACATGGCCTCCAGTTTGCTGATACCCATGATGCCTGCTTTCTTGGCATGGGCACACTAATGGTACGCCAGGTGCCCATGCTCTACTGCCTGAAGATTATTTTAAGAGACAATTTATCCAGTTTAATGTTTTAATTACCTTGTCTTCTTCTTGTTTTGTGGTATTCCTATCCCTTTGATGATGCCTTTTCAAAGTTCCCTTTTGAAGGGAGAGGAAAGGCCACTGGGTTAGTAGAGTTAAGGATTTCGCAAACAGCTCAGGCTTGATTGAGTACCCTGGGGAATGGGGTTAGTGTGTGTGTGTGTGTGTGTGTGTGTGTGTGTGTGTGTGTGTGTGTGTGTGTGTAGGAGTGTGTTGTGTAAGAGTGTGTGTGTTGTGTGTGTGTGAGAGTGTGTGAGGGAAGAGCAGGCACTGGGACATGAGGAGGGTCACTTAACCATGGTGAACTTTGGTACCTACAGGGTGATTATTTCAGGACATTGTCACAGTGTCTGTTCCAGTGGCTCTGGAGTAGGGGTGGGAGGATGTGTGAGTGAGTGTGTGTTGGCATCTGGGAATAGTTCTGGTGCTCAGGGGAAGGGGGTCAGTCTCCTAAATTTTAAATGGGGTCTCCAAAGACCTGAGGCTCTCTGTGACCGTCCCGGGTGACGTGTGTCCCCAGGAAACCCTGCCAACCAAAGCCACGTCCTGCTGGAAAGCATTTTAAGACTGTGTTTCATAACAGCATGCGGGCCTATCATTTTCACTGCCTGTAAATTCCACCCCCAAAACCACTTTTCAATGGTAACTAACCCACTCGTTAATTTCCACTGAAACAAGGATAGCGGTTTACTTACTACCTGAATGAGTTTACTACCGAGGCCCCGGAGGCAGTGGTGGTTGTGAAGAAAAATAGAAATAAAATATATGGGAAATCTGAGACATTGTTTTAAAACAACAGTTTTTTAGGGTGTTTGATTTACTATTCAACTGTGCACAGCTGCTACTCGGAAAGCAGGAAGCGTGCCAAGGAGGAGAGGCTGGTAAGGAGGACCAGGGCCGCCTGCAGCCTCGGATCCAGCGGAGTCTGCAACCTTAACCGGTTAACCGGACTTAACAGTTCCCGGTGGCCGGTCCTCCTGGTGGGCCACAGAGATGGGCTTGCCGGGGTGATTGGGGCTTTCGCAGTCACGTGACGGGCAGATGGGTCTGGCTTTTGGAATGTCAGGTCAGCGCAGCCTTCTCACTGCAAATTTATAATCATCGTCTGCACAATCACTGCCTTTTGTTTCCTCCGATTCACCCCGTGCCCAAGATCCTCTCGCAATTGCCTGGAAAAATATCCTCTCCTTGCTTGGTAAAACTGCAATGATTCAGCCTTTAATGAGTGGTCCCAAAGTCAGAGGACCTGGATTTGAATTATGTAGCTTCATATATTTATATTAAAATTCTCTGTAAAATATAGGAAATTGGAGCAGCCAAGTGGCGCAGTGGATAGAGCACCAGCCCTGAAGTCAGGAGGACCTGAGTTCAAATGTGTCTCAGACACTTAACACTTCCTAGCTGTGTGACCCTGGGCAAATCACTTAACACCCAATTGCCTGGGGGAGAGGGAGATATCTATATCTATCTATCTATCTATCTATTTATATATATGTTCATGGAAAGCTCCTTAGATTAATTTCATATATATATGATCCCCTGGTTCCCAAGGAGCCCACCACATGAGGGTTCTGGGAGGCAGAAGTGCAAACGCCTTGAAAGGAAGAACCTTTCCTGAGATCAACTGTCCTGTCTTTGAGGTGTTGAAGAGAACTCAGAGTTAAGTCTTATCTCTCCATCATAGAAAGAGACATAGAGCTAATAACTAGATTCAATCCAATTTAACAAATACTTACAGATTCAGGGGAAGTGAGGCTGATACTTTCTAGCTCTGACACATTGATTAAGTCCCTCTCTTAAGAAAGACCTCCTTTTCCCCATGTATGAGAGCCATAGCACTCTCATTTAACTGGGTATTGCTGGGGGAGAAGGCTTTGTTAACTTTAAAGCACTCAGAAATATGAATAGGTGTTGTTGCTTCTATGAGCATACCACTGGACTAGGCGCAGGGTGTCCAGAGCTATGACCTGGTCCTCACCCTTGCAGGACTCCCAGATTGGCTGATCCCTCCAGTTCATAATGCCCCACTCAAAAACAAATTTTACTGTAAAGTAGACAGGTCAGTCTTTAACTTATTTAAGTAATCCCATTCAAGAAGAGCTTCCCCAGCTGAGTGAGTAAGGCCAGCCTGCCTGCCCCTCATTAAGATTTAACTACTGCAGGGAAATCTCTCAGAGCAGAATCTTTTCCTTAAGCCCAAGGTACATTGTAAACGACTGTGCTTTCTTTTCTTAAAGTCCATTTTGGTGACCCGTTTTTATTGGGTACATTTTTTCTGACAGATACAAATCCCCCAAAGGAACTCAACGAGACACAGCCACAGAACACCACTGACCCATTATTTTCCTTTTTAGCTACCCCTGGCTCCTGCCTCTGGAATTTCCTCCTCCCCAAATGTTCTTGGGAAAAATCCAGAACTTCTATTTGGTAAGATACTTAGTCTATACTGTTTTGGATCACAGAGTTATAGATTGAGAAGGAAACTGAGAGGTCAGCTAGTGCAACCCATTTATTTTACAGATGGGGAAACTGAGGCCTGTAAGATAAAATGATTTGTCCTAACTGAAACAGGGAATAAGTGGCAGAACCAGGATTTGAAACTAGATCTTTTGGATCCAGATTCAACATTCTTTCCCTGCTCAGGACATCTACCCACATGACTTCTTGTTTGGGGGCCATGTGGAATGGTCTCTGTTAAGATTTAAGCTCTGTGGGATCTTGCCTGGTTGATCTATCAACTTGAGACACGACAGGTTTATATGGAGAGCCTTGCAAACCAATGGTAAGTAACATCAGCTGGCCAAGCCCCACCCCAGCAAATCAAAGGTCTGGAAGAAGATTGCTTTCGGAAGCCCTTATAGCTAATGATTGTTAAGAGAGGGATCGAGAGGACTATCTGTCCAGACTGGAGGCTTCCACTTCACTTGCTAGGGAGGGAGGGGAGTCGAATGGTGGCCTTTGTAAGGGAATTTCTCAAGCTGTGCTCATTTCTGAAGGCCTAGCAATAGAACCCCAGGTTTCAGAAATGCTTTCTTGGCTCTTCCTAGTTTCCTGGGGTATGGCAGGTGAGGAAAGAACATATATAATTAATGGTCACTTGTTCTGGCTGTTAAAAACAGCTACTTCCCAGGGATTCCTGACTCGGTTTTTGCCTCTCCTCGACCCCAATACATCTGGTCCAGAGTTTTCAGCAATTCTGTTACCTTCATGGTCTTAGTTACTCACTGGATTGTGGTGATTGGTAATGACTACCAGGTCAGCCCAGATGGACAGGCCAGATATTCCAAATTCATGATGTGAGCATGAGATGGGAAGAGGACATGGGTTTAAATCCTAGTTTTGCCATTTACCAGCTAAATGACCTTGGATAAAACATCTCACTTCTCTGTGACTCAGTTTTCTTCTTTGTAAAATAAAAACTCTTTATTCTGTCTGTGCACTTTTAAAAAATGATAGCTATATTTCAATATAATTGGGTTTTTAGTAATCTTAGTTATTTCATTTTATAAATATTTCTGAGAAGGCCTTCATTAGACTGTCAAAGGGATCCATGAATGGTGTCCCAAAGAGTAAGAATTTATAGGTTGGGTGATATCTGAGGCTCCTTTGTACTTTGAATACTGTTACCTCATGGTCCTTCCATGTTCAGACCATATGACAGCCCCTGGAGATGTCACAGGCATCTTTGATGTTCAGATTCTGGTACTGTTGAAAAAAAGCCTTTCATGGACTTCTTCATTTTCACCCAATTTTGATGTTTGCTCAGATTTAATTTTAGCATTAGGCTTACCTGTAGCATTTGGCCACTCCTGTAAGTTTTATGAAAAACATTCAACTTCAATATAGACAACAAATAGGAAGTATAAGAATAAAGGGGGAAATGTGGACTAAAGGAATAATAGGAAACAAAAATAGGAATCAATTATGAAATGAAGAAATAGGAAACAAAAATGGGAAAGTGGAAAAAAAGGAATAATGGGAAACAAAAGTAAATTTAAGATTATAGGAAGTAAAGTTTAAAGGGATATTTTTCCTACCTCTGACCCACATTTATAGATTAGGAAGATGATATCCAAACATTTTATGTGACTTATAAAGTCATACTTTATTTTCTTGCTGAAACACATGACACACACATACATACATCACACATAACCACTATACAGAAGCATGTTAAAGCCTGGTTATATCATTGAGAGAGCTGATTGTTAAATTTTTAGAGTGAGCATTTACATCTTGAAAATCAGCAAATGTTATAAATTAGGATTTCTGTAGTTTTGTTGATTGTTTAGAATTTAGAAAGTGGTAAAGAAAATTGTTAATAATTCAGATTAAACTAAATCCAGAGAGCTGATGCTCAAACATTTCCCGGCATACAGTGGTATAAATAAATATCAACTATCAATGTCTGTGTATTTCTAGAAAGGCATGCCCTGTGTGTCACTGTTCACTTCTGTGAATATTAGGTGAACCAACATTGTTAAGGGCAGTGATTTCCACAGAAATGATGATTTCAAAATAGATGATGAATTGAATGATATTTCCAGAATGTTTCATGATTTTCTGGGGTGAGGGAGAGTGGATTATAATATAATAATGGCATTGCAAAAAAGGAATGATGTTTGGAATTGCATTATTCAGGCTGTGTCTAAGGACATGCATGTGGGATGAGAAAAGGAGATGGGTCAACGGTTTTGTCACATTGAAAGATTAAACAATTGGTTAGCCTGAGAACTGCTCTTGTCCCTGTGAATTAGTTCAGGGACCAGAGGAAGGCTGTGAGCACGGATGGCCACCTAGTCCTCCCATACCCATACAGATGGTTCTCTCTAGAATTTTTTCCAACAAGTATCATTCATACTTTACCACATTCTTCTGGTTTGGGGAAAATAGCTACCTCCTTGAGCAGTATATTCCACTTTTTAATGGGTTTAATTGGTAGGAAATTTTCCTGGCTTCTAGGTGATGCCATAGTGCATAGAACACTGGACCTGGAGTTTGCCTCAGTTTCCTCATCTGTAAAATGAGCTGGAAAAAGAAGTGGCAAACCACTTCAATATATGTGGCAAAAAAACCCCAAATGGGGTCACGAAGAGTCAAATCCTACTAAACAATAATAATAACAAAGTGTCTCATAAGGCAAGTTATTTAGTCTACTGACATAGAATCTACCCTACTGATGCATTATATGTAGAAATATTTGCCTTGTTAAGTTTGTGTCCATGTCCTTCATAGAGAATAGACCCAACATGTTGAAAGCCTTCCTTCTTCTGGCACTCTTCAGATCTTAGGAATATGTACATAAATAAATAAAAGAGGGAAAGGACCTTCACATACAAAAATATTTATAACAACCTTATTTTCTAACAGTTAGAAAATTAGCAGGTGATTTACTTATTCATTGGGAAATTTCTCAACAAATTTTGACATTAATAGAATGGAATGCTATTGTGCTATAAGAAATAATGAAAGGAATAGTTTCAGAGAAGACTTGTATGAACTGATGTCAAGTGAATAAGAAGAATCAAATAATATTGTAAAGACAGGCAGATCTGAATGAATTAGGAACTTTGATCAATGCAATGCCCAACCATAATTCTAGTGGACCAATGCATGATAAAATATGCTACTCAGCTCCTTATAAATGTCATCACTCTCAGGGTATAAAATGAGACATTTTGGACATGGCCAATGTGGGAATTTGCTTTGTTTGTAAATTTGTTATAAGATTTTTCTTTTTCCTTTCTATCTTTGATGGAAAGTGGTAGAAAATAAAATAAATGATTATCAATTGGAAAAAAATATATACATATATAAAAAATAAAGCTGAGGATATGAAAATAGCCCTCAGGTTGTCTTTGCATTGTCTTACTAGCTGACTGGCCCACTTCCTTTTCTGATCATACATGCATGTCCTTGGTGTATAATGTAATCATTGGTAATGTGCTATAACCTGCTTACACCCACAATGAATCTTTCCATTGACCTGCCACTAAGATTCTTCTGATACTGTGGTATTTCATGGTTTGCAGTCACAAAGCATCACTAGGAGAATATTGATGTTAAAAAAATGGGCTTTTGCAACAGCTTGGGGTCATTGAACATATTATATAGGTTCCCAAATGACATCCAGCCTAATCTTCTCCTCCTACTCAATGCTGGCTTATATTATATTAAATTTAATTAGAGGTATATTAAACATAAAAAGCCCACTTTTGCTAAATACACATTACAATCTTTTAACATAGAGCTTTGTGGAAAGTAGGTTTTTGTCCTTTGAAAATGACATTTTTTTCAGAGTCCCCTAAATGGGGTGGGGGTTATAATTTTTGTTTGCTTGCTTCCCCATTTTAGGTCACCATTAGAGGTGAGGCAGGAGTGGTTGTCAGCCTTGAAAAAACATTTGGGAAATGAATTTTTTTACCCTCATCAAAAAGCCATGGTTTCTTACCACATTGGAATGTAGCAGACAGACCCTAAGGAAGGTGTGAGGAGGAGCCAGGGAGAGGGAGGGAGGACTTTTTGGCAGGGTTGCAAGGAGAAAACTGGAAACAAACATTTGACACTCTACCCCTGGAATGCTGTAGAAACTTAATTAGGTGGATTCATTAGTCATCTATGCATTAAGGTTTCATCTAGGACTTAGAAATCTGACATAAACTACCAAGGAAAAGTTTTAGGTTCTACTGGATAGGCCCTTTCTCTCATTATTGGGAAATGTGGTCTCTGTGGGACTATTGACCCAACCTTTGTATTTACAAAATACGCTTAAAATGAGATTAGAAGCATTTACTGAAGGGGTTTTGGGCTCCAAGGGATACTTGTTCTTTTTTTTTTTTTTTTTTTTTCTTTTAAACAGATTTAGTTCATGAAGCTAAGTTCATAGCTAAAATTGACTGGGCTGTGAAATGCCTTTGTGCATAATAGATCTCATCATTCCTTAGCTTGATTTAAATTTTAAAGATCTCTGGAATGGTGCTAGCACAGGCACTTCAATAAAATTGTTGTTGTAGAGCATTTGAACTTGGAGGAAGAATACCTGGCTTCAAAATGAATCTGGTTACATGTTACCTGTTTGACTACCTTACTTGGGAGGAAGGGTAATGTAGTAGATAGATCAATAAACTCAGAGTTAGAAGATCTGGCTTCAAATCCTATTTTTGACATTTAATTTTGTGAGTTTGGCCAATTCATTTCATTCATATGAGGCTCAGTTTTTTCTCCTGTAAAATGAAAGGGTCAGACTAGATATTCTCTAAGGTCCCTTTCATTATAAAATCTATGATTCCTTCCCAGCCACAGTCTCTTCATGTGTAAAATGACTGGGTTATACTAGATGACATTTAAACTCTTTACTTGCTTTGATTTTTTATAATAAATAGGGAATTGAGAGAATGTTTTCTCAGATTAGATATCAGTCATGAAAGGAGGTATCTGCATAAGACAAATAGAAAGAACACTCCATTTTGAGGATCCTTAATAGATTAGTAAAAATGTATTTTTTAGAAAACAAAAATGTGTTTTCCACAAGGCCCTATGCTAAATGATTGTAATGTAAGAAAGAAAGGAGGGAAGAGAAAAAAAAGGAAGGAAGGAAGAAATGAATGAGGGAAGAAAAAAGGAAGAAGGGAAGGGAAAGGGAAAGAAGAATGAAAAGAAAAGAAAGGAAGGAAGAAAGAAAGGGAAAAAGGAAGGATGAAAGAAAAAAGAAAGGGAAGGAGGCAGGAAAGGACAGAAGAAAGAAAGAGAGAGAAAAATAAACAGAGGAAAGAAAAGGAGGAAGGAAGGAAGTACAGAAGAAAGGAAGGATAAAAAAAGAAAGAAAGAGGGAAGGAAAGAAGGAAGAAAAAGAAACAAAGGAAAGAAAAGCAGTAAGGAAGAAAAGAAAAAAGGAAAAAAAGAAAAAGAAAAAAATAGATGTTAAGGTGTAGATTATTTTTAATATTCCTATAAGAACAAACTCTTCCTACTTATATATTACATTAGTGCTATTCTATTCAAGATCTACTATCTAGATCTAGATTTGGAGTCAGGAGAATCTGAATTCAAATCCTACATGACAGTTAAAGGTTGCCTAACTCTGTGCAAGTCACTTAACCAGTGTCTCTCTCAGTTTCCTCAACTATAAAATGAGTATTTTGCAGTGAAAATAGCATTTACCTGACAGGTTTGTGGTGAAGATCAAATGGGTTGTTATTTGTAAAGTGCTTTGCAAATCTTAAAGTCCTATATAAATATTAGATACTACTACTACTAACTACCACTACTACCACCATCATCACCACCACTATCACCACTACTACTACTATTGTGCTGCTGTTGCTGCTGTTACTATTACTTCTGCTACTATCATTACTATTACTACTATTACTAATATTCCTATTATTACTTTCCCTACTGCTGTTACTACTACTATTTCTCCTCTGGGTGAAGTCAGTGACACTTTGGTTAAATTTAATAACTATATTGGTACTGTTAGGAAGAGAGAGATCAAGGATGCTATTTCATGCACTTTGGAAAATGTTGAACATTAACTCTTGGAGTAGATGTTGAAAGCTTTTTAATTAAACAAGACTAATTAATAATAGCTTGCATTTATCTAGCAGATAAATAGAGCTTTATATCCATTGGTCACTTTATAATAGCCAATGGTGGCAGGTATTACTATCCATTTTTGCATCATTGGAAGTTGAGACTTAAAGTGAGGGAGGGGCTTGGCCAAGAATATAGAGAGAATAAGGAGGAAAACCAAGACTACACCAGAGCTCCTGGATCCAAGTCTATTACTCTTTCCATGCTGTCTCTCTGGAGACAGACAAATGTAGCCCGATATTCTACCATTTGAGGCTATGATTTTAAATTTGTGGATTGTGGTTATTATGTTTGATTTATGGTAGCAATAGGATAGGAAGCTTGAATTAAGTAAGCTCTGGGTTCGAATCCTAATTTTAACAGGATATGATTCTGAATGTGTCACTTTATTTCACTTCTAAGACTTAACCTACTTATTTGTGTTTAGCACAATGTCTGACACACAGTGGGTACTCAATAAATAGTTATTCTTCCTTTGCTTTTTTGGCAAAGTAGTTAGTTGGCACAGGGGACACAGTTTTAGTCCTGAAATCAGAAAAAAACTGAATTCAAGTCCAGTTTTGGACAACTACTAGCTGTGTGGCCTTGGGCAAAGCACTTATCTCAGTTTGTTTCATTTTACTCATCTGTAAAATCAGCACCTACCTTTCAGGGCTATTATAAAGATCAAATAAGCTAATATTCCAAGTGCTTATAGGGCATATAGTAGGTGCTTAATAAATGTTTTTTTCTTTCCTTATTCCTTCTCTTAGGCCATAGACAAGAGCTCCCTACACTGGCAATGTTTCAGATCCATTCTGTTGAAATGGCTAAAGTGTTACTTGTATATTTTCCTAGTAATTCTTTAAAAATAAATAAATAAATAAAGAAGTCAATCTTGGGATGACAGGAGGAAGAAAGCCAAAAATCTAGGTCCTATTGTCCCCAAGGAGACCTTTGCCTCAGTCAATATTTGGGATGAGTTGTTCTTCCCTAAAGGGATTGTACTGTGTGAAGGTTATCCAGAGACCCTCCTTGGAACCTGCTCGTTGACACCAATTCAGCGGAAGAGCATGAAATCCTTTAGTGGGAACTACATAGAGGCATGTGAACAGAGAAGGCACAGAACTCACAATCTAACCCCTGTTTTGAGGAAATTAGTGGTTAACAAGGAATGAGTAACTTAGAAAAAACAAACACAGGGAAGGCCTGAGAGCTATGTGAGCATGTCATCTGATAAAATACATGTCCTGTTTATGCTTTAGGTTGTCAGGGATTTAAAGAAGTCTTGCATGGAGCCATGGTGAGTCTAGTGTCTTTGACCTCTGATCCCAGTTATCTTGGGGGAAGTCACTGCATTCAACTGGGCTAAATACTCCTAGATAGGAAAAAAAAAAGAAAGGAAAAAAGAAAGGTATGATTTTGTATGGGAAACATTCATCTTAGAAGATCTGTGTTTGAACTTCTGGCTAAGTCAGTAGCATGAATGGCAGGTAGGCATGAAGGATACAAGCATTTATTAAGAACCTGTTTTATGTCAACTATTATGCTAAGAACTTTGCAAATAATGTCTGATTTGAGGCAGATGCTATTACTCCCATTTTACAGTTGAGAAAAAAAGGCAGGTTGAGGTTAGGTGATTTGCCCAGAGTTATACAATTAGTAAGTGTCTGAAGCCAGATATGATCTAAGAAGATCTGATTCTAAGCCAGCATTCTATCCATTGCATTACCTAGAAGGGATATCGAAGAGCTTAGATCTATCACATATGTTTTAGGAAACACCTTAAAAGGGTACCAGATCAAATCATTATTAAGAAATTCAAAGAGAAACAATAAGTGTTTTTGTTCTGCTTAGAGCTGTTCAAGATAGCCAGAAGTATGAGTATTCAGGGAGGGCTCCCACCTAAGAAACCCATAAGTATGTTATAGAGCAAAGAAGCTGGCCAGCTCTCTGAAAAGGGGTACCCCAGTGGTAACTGAAACATCCAGTGCTTTATTTCTAGAGCAATAGAAAATGAGAATACTCTAATCGAGAAGTTAAGTCAATGGGGTCAGAAGCCAGTGCTATGTCAAGGATGATCTATCCTTCAGGGCCTAACAAGCACAAAATTCTGATGTAAGATATGCCAGGAGAACTCAGATTATATTTCTCTGATCTAGAAAAGTCTAGGAGGGACTGAAATTTTCTAGAACTTGGGATGCAAAAGTACCAGCAAAAATGGAAAATAGCAGTAAGAGCCTAGGAAATTGAGTCTGAACCAAAGTGTTTGACTACTCCATCCAAGAGGGCAGGAGTGTTTGGAGGCTGACCCTTTCATAAAATTCCAAATCAGTAAGTAGGACTAGGGATAGGAGAAAGCAAAAGAAAACAGAACATATTGAAGAAATATTAGGCTCAAAAGATACTCAGAAAGTAACTCTATAAAAACTACAAAGAGAGTGTCATATTAAAAAGTTCAAGCCACAAGAATTACAGGAGTATTTATATGAAGTAAAGCGAGTGATGAAAAAGAAAAGAATAACTTAGAAAGAAAAAAAAAAGAGAACAGTTTAAAACATGGGCAAGAAAAGAAAGAAGAGAAAAAAAGGAGAGTTGAGTACGGTAGAGAGAGAAAATATAAATTCTATAGGCATCTCAGAGCAGAAGGTATCCAGTGTACCTACTTCTTCTAATTCTGAAAGAAGTTTTAAGTACATTTTCCCCCTTATCTTCTTCTTTCTGTGCCTGCTTAATAGCATATACTATAACATACTCTGCTCATTCCTTTTACCCAAACATTTCCTATATCCTGATTTTTGCTCTTCACATAAAGAGTCCAAGGGTTAAAGATAAACATAATGTTAAGTTAGGGCAGGCAGCCTAATCTCTGATTGAATGTTAAGATTTTTTTTTTTCTTACTGGGGGCTCTAAGATATTATGATTTACTACTACCTTTTTTATTTTATGTAAACTCCATTAAGAAACTAGAAAGAGAATTAATAGATGAAAGAGCATGGAAGAGAGGAAGCAGATTGAGAAGAGAATAAAATGACTGGAAAAAAAGGTCAAACCATAAAATACCTGCCAGTGAAGGGACAGGAAAAGCTTGGAAGTGTTTCAATTTTGTTCCTGTCTAGTGGAGTGGAAATAGCAGAAAGGATCAATTACCAATTGACAAATGACACTCTTCAGAATGATATACCCATTTACATTATATTTTCAAAAATACAAACTACCTAGATTGACAAAAAACAAATATTTAAATAAACAAATCTTAGGAAAAATGTATTGAACAAATTGCAAATGAATGCCAAGGAAAAAAATGCACAGATTCAGATGAATTTACAATTGGATTCTACAAAATCTATCAAATATTAATGCATTGAAATATTGCATAACCTGTTTGCAAAATAGGACAAGAAATAGTTCTACAGAAAACATAGAAACTATAGACTGATATCCATAATAAATATAGATAAAATATTAGATCATATTTTAACAAAGAGGCTATGGAAATATAGTAAAAGATTCTACATTATCACCAGGCTTTAAAAACTGGGAAAACTAGAAACCCAATAGACCATATTAATAATAAAAACAATAAAAGCAAATAATCTCATTAATGTATGCAGGGAAAAGCTTTTAACTAAATATAATATCCATTGTGTCAAAAATTAAAAAGCATAGGATTAGTTGAATATTTCTTTATTATGTTAAATAGTATTTAACTAAATCCAAGAGTTAACATTAACTATGATAGAGAAACACTAGAGGCATGTCTAATAAGATCAGGGATAAAGCAAGGATGTCTATTATCACCACTGCTACTTGATGTAGTACTGGGAATATAGATAAGAAAAAAAAAGAGTAAATAAGCACAGAGAAAAAATAAAATATAATTATTACTACTTTTTTGCAGATAAAATGATGCTCTATTTGGAGAGCTCTCAAGAGTTAATTAAAATTAATTAATTGAATTGATTGAAATAATATTGAAAAACCACTGAAAATAGGATATGAGATAAATCCATCATCAACCCTTGAAATTATTATCAATAAAACTCAAAAAAAACTAAAAAGAAATTTCATTCAAAATACCAATAAAATTTTTAAAAACCCTTTAATTTATTGCCAACAAAACTTAAAAGAAATAAAAGGGAAATTTTCATTCAAAATAACAATAAAATAAAAATTGGTCTTCTATCAACACACATAGGGATTTTATGAATATAAGGAATAAGTACTGAAACAAAAACTATTTTAAATACTTGAAGAAACACTAATTGCTCCTGTTAAATCCTGTGAATATAATGAAAATGCCAGTTCTATATAAATTAATTTACTTGTTTAATGATGTACCAATCAAACTGACAAAGTTATTTTAGAGAGCTAGAAAAATATCTAAGGATAATGATTATTATTTTATATTATATATCTTTATAAATACATAATATTTATATAAATCTTTATAAATGTATAATTATATATAATAAAGGACAATCATATCAAAGGAAATCATAAAAAGAGAAAGTAGAAAGGAATCTAGTTGTCCCAGATCTCAAACTGTATTGCAAAGCAATAATCGTCATTTGTATTTTACACAGGTTGGAAAATAGAAAAATTGATGAATGGAATAGAAAATGCAAGATTCAGAAGCAAATAAACATAATAACAAAGAGTAACAAATATCAACTGCTGGGGTAGTTCACTGTGCAGCAAAAGCTGCTGGGAAAACTGGAAAGCATCTGGTAGAACTTTGTACAAACAACTCACTCTGTATACCACAATAACCTGTAAATGGATACCTTGTTGTTGTTATTCAGTCATTTTTCAGTTATGTCTGACTCTACATGACTTCATGAGTTTTCTTGGCAATGTTATACCTCAGAAGTCAGCAAAGGCTACAAATCAAGGCTTGATTTATTGGTTGGTTGATTGTCTAGACTTAAGAAAGTGATGGAGAAAATATTAATAATGCAGATTAAGCTTAAAAGTATATTATGTGTATTTTTCCCCCTGGAGAACTAGTTGTTAAACATTTACTTGTACACTATGGTTTGCAAGTGGTTTGCTAAAATGATCAACCTAGATAGTCTAGCTCTAAAAGTCACATTGGGAATTAATGTAATAACATCAGAAGATATTATGTTAGAAGTAAAAGGGATTGTAGAAGTCCTCAAAACAAAACTGTTCATTTTTATAGCTAAGGAGCTAAAAACTCAGAAAGGTTGAATGGCTTATTTCATCCTCACTCATCTAGTAAGAGTTTGAGATGGAATTTGTATATAGGACTTCCTGTCTAGTTCTCTCTCTTCTATGACATTCACTCCCAGGAAAACTGGTTTTGAAGCACAACTCTTACACTTTCTAATACTTACTAGTTGTATAATCACATGATCTTTCTCAATACACTTCATTCACTACATAGTAAATCACCTCTCCAACATTGGACCCAGATCATTGGACACCAAATCCATCATCATTTCTAATTTCCTAAGCCTAATTCTCATTTGTAAAATGAGTTTTATATTCATGTCATAGGGTTGTTGGAAAAAAAAGACTTTATAAATTACAAGATGATAGAGACATATGAATTGGTATAGTTCTGTTTCTGTTTCTCTTATTGCCAATCCTACTTGGAACATAGTGGAATGTTTCCAATGATTATGAAAGCTATTTATCAAATCTACAAGATAAATAAAGCAAAATCTCAGTTTTAATTCATTTAAAATAGGAATATTTATGAAGACATTATTTCTCACGAAGCCAACAAAGTGCTTGGGGTTTTGTTTGCTTTGTTTTTTGGTAATGGAGAAGGGTCACTTATAAAACACTGAGAGTTCCCACTGAGATAAGTTACTGACTCATCTTGATTCAGTAGGTAGAGAGCCTACCACTCTTTATTTTGGTCCCCAAACTTTTAATTGATGATACTATGAAGTCTCAAATCTGCTAGAAGAACTCAAAGGACCAGAAACCCAGCAGGATTGTTTCAACTTTATGCTTATTTTGGGGAGGAAATAGAAGTCATTAAGATAATAATAATTCATGTTCCTATGGCACAGTGAGATGTGCAATATTTTGAAACAAAGGTAAATATAGCGTTTTCAAATGCAATATTCTGGGAGAGGAGGTATTTGCTTTAACAAACAGAAAAATATGTTTTATAATTGGCACACTAATTGTTTATTTTCAAAAGTGCTTATAAGCCATGCTGAGGCACTAGGAGGGGAAAAATGCTGCATTTGGAAAACTCAAGTTCAAACTCCGGCTTTGACACTTATTAGCTGAATGAATGGGGGAAATCATTTAGCAGGTCTGAGCTTCATTTGTCTGGTCTGGAAAAAGAAAGAAAACAACTAACAACAAAAAGGGAGTGACACATGTTTTATAGTACCTTACACATCTGGAAGGACTATGCAAATATGAGTTATCATTATGTGCTTTTCCTTTTCAGTAGGTTAAATATTCACCTCTAAAATCTTGTTTATATTACTAGTTAACTTAGCAAATTATTTATATAGAAAAAAAATGCAGTCACACTGGATTTCAGTTTAGAGTATGAAGACATTGTCTGGGTGATTTCAGGAAAACCTTCCCCTCTCTGGGCTCTTGGTTTCATCATCTGTCACAGGAGGGGTTGCACTCTAGATCAAGGATTCTTATCCTGGTTTTCCATGGAGATATTTCAGAAAGGGAACAGAGTCTTTATTTTTTATGAACTTCTAATTGAAATTTATAATTTCTTTCAATTTGAAAACAAATAAACAAACATTAGATCATCAAAATGCCAAATAGATCTATGTCACAAATAAAGTTAAAGACACTTGGACTTATATCTTACTAAGATCTCTTCCAGAATTAAATCTTTAAAAAAATTTTAAGGTAAGCTTGCTGAGCCCATGTCCACAAATTCCTAATTGGGAGAGTCTGTTACTAAGATCACAACATTTTATGCATGTATGCAATTTACATATATGTACCACACATGTATACATTTGTATGCACACATGTACATTTATATTTGCATATAAACACATATATCTTAGAAATGTAAGTGTATAATGTGAATGTATATATGATGACTTCTTATATAAGATGACTATATATTACATACACAAGATGACCATATACACATGTGTGCACATACATAAGTATTTATGCATATATGCACATATATATGTATTTCTTTCTATATTTTAAAAGCTGAATGCAGAAAATAAATACATTATTCACTGATTATAATTTAAAAGACTTAATTAAAACTATCATGGCACTATGAAAATTATAAAGGGGAGTATTAAATTTGGGCTATAGAGAAACAAATATGGAGATTATTTTTCTTTTCATTTTGATAACCTCTCCATATTTCTTTGTTACATATTTAGGCACTGAGTTATTTTATTCTTCTAGTTACCTAATCAAACTTGATTGACATTTCTCTAGGTCATCTACTAAGAAGAAGATACTGCCCTACAACTTTCAATTGACCTAGTGGACTAGATGTGATCCAGGAGTTTATTGGGGCATATTCCATATATGGCAGTAATACATGCATACACATGTGTGTGTATATATACATATATATACATACATATATGTATACATATACATATATATACATACATATATATATTATATATATAGGCTAGCTCTCTGGAGGGCCTCAGGATCAGTCAGTGTCAGGATCAGTCAAAGCCCTTGGTGTTTCTTTAGGAGGAGAAGTGAAGGAGGCAGGCAAGCTGCCATTTGGATCATTAGAGATGAATCCTGGACCCTGGAGTCCAGAGCCTAAAGCCTCTTTCCTCCTTGTCCTGTGGCAGAGTGACTCTGACATCTCTCCCTCAGCCATCTCACCACCATACATTCAGCAAGTACCATTTGTGAAGAGATCATCACATCACCATCTCATCTAAATATATGTATATAGAACCATTATTTCACATTGAGTAGGTAATTAGCCTTAAGTGCTTTGCTGTCTCAGAAAAGGCTCAGTACACCTTTTCAGTGTTTCAGCCCTCTACATATATACACATACATATGTCTGTACATACATATATCTATACATATATTATATACATACAGAGGAAAAGAGAGAGACAGAGACAGATACACACATACAGAGAGATTCCTCTTTATTCTTCTAAAATATAGCTGATTCCATAATTAAGGTGTTATTCTGAATTTTGGGGGTGGGTATTATAGCAACAAAGTATTAAACAACCTTAATCCATGAAGAAATTTGGTTCAGCTTTGGAATTGATGATATACTTAATTTAGTTAATTTATATTTGTAAACATGTACTATTTGCATACTGGTCTATAAAGACAAACACAAAATAGTCTCTCCTCTCAAAAAAACAACAACATATATTAGTGGAGAAAAATATCATTTGCACATGTATATAAATGCTATGCATATACAAACTTATCCAAAATAGTTTCAAAAGGGGAAATTATAATAATAACTCCCATTTATATAGTACTTACTCTGTGTTAGGTATTGTACTAAGCTCTTTATAAATATTATTTCTTTTGATCTTCATAATACCCTGGGAGGTGGATGTTATTGCTATTCTCATCTTGCAGTTAAGGAAATAGAGGCAGAGAGAGGTGAAGGTGACATGTCAGGATCGCATGGTTCATAAGTATCTGAAGTGTCTACTCATTTTCTACTCAGTGAAGTATCTACTCATTTTCCAACTCTTTGAAAGCATTTTGTTTTAAGGGCATTGGGAAAGACTGGAGGTGGAGATGAGAAAGGAGAAGATTTCAGGCAAAGGACTAGCTAGATAAAGTAACATGGTGTCTGGAGAGAAGGTGTGAAGAAGAAGGAAGTCATAGTCCCTGGATTTTAAAGATAAGGAGAACTAGAATGTGGAGGACTTTTCATTGAAGATTTTGGATTTTGTCCTAGAAGCACTAGGGAGCGATTGAAAACTTTTAAGCAGTGAGATGGCAGCAACATATCTGTGTCTTAGGAATATTGATATGACAGATTGATATTGAAGATTAGCTTAGAGATGGAGAAAGCAAGGGTACAGTGGAAAGAACACTAGGTTGAGATCTGGTTTTGAATCCCAGTACTAAGAAGTCATTAAGTCTATCGGAACCCCAGTCTTCTTGTCTGTAAAATGGAAATAATACTGTTGAATAACATCTTCTCAAGATTGTTCTGAAGAGAGTGTGTTGTAAATTAAAAGCTCTGGAGAAATGTGAATTTTTAATGTTATTGCAAAACATGGCCAATCAATTCTTTAAAAAAAAAAACAAGCAAATTTCCACTGTCCATCTGCTTTGGTCCAGGCTGGTATTATGCCTCTTCAGAGTCCAGCATAAGATTCTGTATACAGTAGATGTTTCCCAAATATTTGCTAGTGCTAGGCATTTAAAATAAATGACAAAAGTGAGGTACTCTGCGTCTTTTTGCTAGTCCTTTCAAGCAGTCAGCCTAATTGGGAAAATTACATTAAGGCATCAGGCACACATGACCTTTGAATCATTAACTCCAAGGTCACAGTGACATCTAGGATAAAACACTGGTCTGTAAACTTGAACCAGAGACTCTGGCCCATTGGAACCCTATTCCCAGATAAGGGGAAAAGCCATACATGACTGGAACCCATATCTAGCACCTCCCAGTCTGCCTCCTTCAAATCCTGCCTTGCCCAGGGTAGAGAAAGAACAAGCAGAATAGTGGAGTGATGTTAGAGATTTGGAGTTAGAAATCCTAGGTTCAAATGTCACCTTGGTTATTTACCATTTAAGTGATCTTAAGTAAACCACAATTATTTCTGCACTTCAATTTTCTTCCATTCATGGTGAATATTTCAGTACAAAGAGTGGAGAGAGGTTTCAACCCAGTGGGCCTCTAGGAAAGTTACTAAATTGTATGTAGTAGAGTTATCCATAGATCTATATTTAGCCTTTGTTATGTTGAACATTTTGCAAATGATTTAAAAAACCAATAGACGAAATATGTTTCCTCTATCTTGGCTAAGAGATAATTGACTAAAGTTGCATGATGAATACATTTTCAGACATGGCCAATGTATGGATCTGTTTAGTTTGACAATATCTATTGATTATGAGGGAGGATTTCTATAAGGAAATATCAAGAAGAGAAGATTAGATGGGTAATGATAATAATGAGAAGAAAAAAAGCATCAATGATACATTAAAAATACACAAAAGAGATCAGAATTTCAGAAGACAGAGACAAACAGGACAATTTTTTACTGTTTTGTTAAATTGAATATACCCTTAAAAATGAAGTACATAATTGAGCCTCCCAGTTTTATATGTAGTTTTCTTTTTCTGTTTATAATATGTTGAAACATTCATGATTATTAAATTTGACAAGTCCCTAACAAAAAGGAAAACACAAAAAAGAATAACATTTTTTATCAATGAATTACATAAACAGAGATGGTAGGCTTTTCACACCAGGGGATGACTTGAGGTTGAGAGAGCTTGTGGGATGACAGAATTGGTATCTTGTAAAATCTTGACAGGATATAATGATGGACTTAATTTAACATGATATAATTTAAATGAAAAGGTCTATGTTTTAGAAACCCAATTTTACAAGTATAAGATAAGGGAGAGTTGGCTAGATGATAATTCATTTGAAAAACCCCAAGAGTTTTAATGGACTACTAATTGAATATGTCAAAAGAGTGATGTCATAGCCTTAAACAACTAATCTGCTCATGTAGAGGTTGTATTAACAGCATAATGGTTTCAGAACAAGGGAGATAGCAGGCCTGCTGTTTTTTGTTCTGGTCAGAAGACATCTGGCATATTGTGTCCCATGCTATGTACTACAATTTAGAAAGAACTTTGACCTTGCCTTTTAACAAAGAAAAATCAATCAACAAGAAAGAAAGTTTTATTTAAATTTTTACTATATGTCACATTCTATGACATGTTCAAAGGCAAAAATCATTCTTTGCCCTCAAGGAGCTTACATTCTAACAGTGAAGACAACATGTACAATATAATTAGAAATATAGCATATGCAAAATGAAAATAAAGTCACTAGAGTGGCAGCAACAACTTTGGAGTGGATCAGGAATAGTTTTATGGGGGTGGCTTGAAAGAAACCAGGGATTTTAAGAGTAGAAGGAAGGAGAATATTACAGGGGAGAGTCAGTACGAAGGCTTGAGGATGGGAGAAATGGCAGATGGAGTTTCCTAATTCGGAGGCGGGGGGGAGAGACACACACACAGAGACACACAGAGACATAAGGAGAGAGACAGAGAGAGAGCAGACAAAACAGACAGACAGAGAGAAGGAGAAAGGGAGATAGACAAAGAAATAGAGACACAGACAGAGAAAGAGAGATGGAAACAGAGCAAGAGAAAAAAAAGATATAAAAGAGACAAAAAGAGAGAGCTAGATGAACACAGAGAGAAAGATAGAGAGACAGGGACAGATAAAGAGACAGAAAGCAAAAAAGGATATAGAAGGTGGGGCAGAAAGGTAGAGACAGACAAGGAGACAAAGAGAGAAGAGAGAATGACAGGAAGGACAGAATACTGACAGTTGCATAACTGAAATGCTCTCCCTCTTTACATCTACAACCTCCTGGCTATTTTATTTTATTTTATTTTATTTTATTTTTAGGATTTAGTTGAGATCCCATATTTTCCAGGAAGTCTTTCCAGGTTTCTCACCTCCTCTGTTCCACTTCCTCCCTATGGGACTACTTTGTCTTCTGTTAACTTTGTTTCTATGCCATAGTTATTTGCATGATGTTTCCATTTGACTATAAGCTCCTTGAAGAGCTTACATAGTCTTCTCTTTCTCCCTATCTCCTAGCACAGTGCCTGCCACATAGTAAGTCCTCAGTAATAACTTGTTGATTGACTCAGTGACAAGCTGGAACAGGTCTAAGGGAGAGTGCTTGGAAGGAGGTAGAGATCTGAAACCATGCCTACTGCTGATCCATTAAAAGAACTCATACTATTTAGTCTGGAAAAGGAAAAAAAAACATGTAACAGGACATATAATGGCTGTCTTTCAATATATGAAGCATTTTCATTTGAAAGAGAAAATAATAATACCATATACCACCACTTAGATCTAACGTTTATATAACACTTTAGATTTACGCAGATTTTTACATAAGATTATTTCAGTTGATCCTCCCAACAACCTCATGAAGTAGATGCTATTATTACCCCCATTTTACAGATGAAAACACTGACACCAAGAAATGATAGTTCTTGCTCAGTATCACAAAGTTCTAAGTGATTGAATTAGGAGTTGATTTATTCCCACGTTCCCTAGATGCCCCTATTTGTTTTTAACAATATGTGGCAATTTTTAATGTTCCAACTGACCTGCAGAAATACATCCAATAATGAGAAAGATGATTACTTTAAAAGACAAATTAAAATAATAGTGAACACAAGAGAGAGGGGGGAGGGGAAAGGGAGGAGAGGGAGAGGGGAAGGGAAAGGAAGAGAAGGAGAGAGGGAGGGAAGGAAACGGGGGATAGAGGAGGAAGGATGAGTCCACTCAAGTTCAATGCTCCAGAGGCCATATGGAATACCTGGAAATTGAAGAGAGAAAGATTTAGACTCAATATGAAAGGGGGAAAAAAACAACTAAACCAAAATCTTAAAACAAAAATTGTGAGTTGTCTATCTGTGGAAAGTGTTGCTATGACAGGTAGGGAGCTCTCCATCGGGAGACATTTGAGCGGAGGCTGGATGACCGCTGTTGGAGAAGAGGTCCAGGTTGGACAAGATGCACTCTGAGGCATCCTGCAGTTCTGAGGTGATGCTCTTCCATGACTCCCAAGGTGCTTATGGGAATGTAGTTGACAGACCAGGAGACCCAAGGTCTAAAATGTTGGCTTCTCTTCTCTCAGCCGTTGCTAGTCCATCAGTGTCCCATGTCCAGGTGAGACCCCACTATTCTTGCAGCCTCAGTTCCCTCCCGTGTACTGATATCATTTCCCTTCGGGAAGCCCGTGTTCCTGTGGACATTAAATGCTGGCTGTTTTTCCGTGGCAATAAAATGAATAATTATATCTTTCCCACTTAAGCTCATTGTCTGAGGGATGAGAGAAAGAGCCACAAATAGGGATGCTGCTAATGAAGCTTATGAGGGAAACTGGACTGGAACTGGGTAACAACGAGGGGTGGGCTCCATTACTGCAATTAGCGTGCTATGTAAACAGCACTTAAGTGCCCTATCTAGGAGTTTGTGGTAATCCATCTGAAATAGACAACTATTTTATGCATGGGGGAATGAGGGGAACTATTTCCAAGTCAATTTAATAGTCTAGTCTGCAAACAATCTTTTCCTCTCTTGTTGTAGCTCTACCCTTGTCTCCTCTCCTTGGCATGGTGCCTCCGCCCCTCCAGCAGCTGTGAGCCACTTGAATAGTAAATCAAGCACCCTAAAACCTGATGTTTGGGAATCTTTGCAGAGCGAGCTTCCTCTGCTTTATTTATACTTGGGTGGTTCTTTGCCTCCGCAGAAATCATGGCTGCGTGCGTCCTCTCTTTAGCTGAGTCGTGTCTAGGAAACATTGGGGCTGATGGAGCCCCGCTGCTGGTGTATGTGAGTTACCTGCCACACCTATCCAAAATGCCCTGAGAATTTCCACAAGGACTAGTTTTGCACAGTTTCACCTACTTTTTTTTTTTTTGAGTGATGACTGGCTCATTTTTAAAATGTGCAAGTCTGAGAGTCATCGAGTATCATGGAAAGAGCACTGGACTGAGAGTCACTAGACCTGGGTTCAAGTCACAGTTTGTTCACTGACTGACTATGCAACCTCCTGCAAGTCACTTCCTGTCTCTGAACCTGAGTATCCTCAGCTGTAAAGGTAGAGGTTAGGAATAAGTGCTCTGGCATCTTCTGTTGTGTATTCTAAGAGCCTTCTCACTTATAATAGATAGGCTATGATTTAGGAACCTCTTGTGTAATTATTCTGCAGGACCCTACATGTGAGCAATTCTTCTCAGGCCTGGAGAAACTTCATGACTGAAAATCATGCAAAATCAAATATTTGCCCAATTTTCCTGAAATCTGTCCCTTTCCTCCTCCTTCCCTCCCTTGCTCTATTCCTCCTTCATTCCCTCCTTTCTTGCTTGCTTTCCTACTTTCCTTCTTTCCTTACTGCTTTCCTGCCCTCCCTTCTTTCCTGCCTTTCTACATTCCTGCATTCCTGTTTTTCTTTCCTTCCTTCCTTCCTTCCTCCCTCCCTCCCTTTCCTTCCTTTCCTTCCTTCCTCCCTCCCTCCCTTTCCTTCCTTCCTTCCTTTCCTCCCTCCCTCCCTTTCCTTCCTTCCTTCCTTCCTTCCTTCCTTCCTTCCTTCCTTCCTTTCCTTCCTTCCTTCCTTCCTTCCTTCTTTCCTTCCTTCCTTCCTTCCTTCCTTCCTTCCTTCCTTCCTTCCTTCCTTCCTTCCTTCCTTCCTTCCTTCCTTCCTTCCTTCCTCCCCTTCCTTCCTTCCTTCTTGCCTCCTCCCTCCCTCCTTACCTCCCTCCCTCCCTCCTTTCCTCCCTCCCCTTCCTCCCCTTCCGTCCTCTTCCTTCCTTCCTTCCCTTCCTTTTCCTTTCTTCCTTCCTTCTTCCTTCCTTCTCCTTTCTTTCTTCTTCTTTCTTTTTCTTTCTTTCTTTCTTTCTTTTCTTTCTTTCTTTCTTTTCTTTCTTTCTTTCTTTCTTTCTTTTCTTTCTTTCTTTCTTTCTTTCTTTCTTTCTTTCTTTCTTTCTTTCTTTCTTTCCTTCCTTCCTTCCTTCCTTCCTTCCTTCCTTCCTTCCTTCCCTCCTTTCTTCCCTCCCTCCTTCCTTCCTTCCTTCCCTCCTTCCTTCCCTCCCTCCTTCCTTCCTTCCTTCCCTCCTTCCTTCCCTCCTCCTTCCTTCCTTCCTTCCTTCCTTCCTTCCTCTTCCTTCCTTCTTTCCTTCCTTCCTTCCTTCCCTTCCTTCCTTCCTTCCTTCCTTCCTTCCTTCTTGCCTTCCTTCTTTCTTTCTTCCTTCCTTCCTTCTTTCTTTCCTTCTTTGTTTTCTTTTCTTTTTCTTATTTTCATTCTGTTTATTTTTTTTCTCATTTGTTCCCTTTTATCTTGATTTTCTTTTTCTCTTTTATTTATCTCCCTTTTTCTTTTTCTCTCTCCTTTCTTTTCTCTCTTTTGTTCTTTCTCTTTCCCATTTCCCTCTCTCTTCCTTTCTTCATCTCTCTTTATTTCTCTTTTTTTCTGTCATTTTTTCGCTCTCTTCTTGTTTTATTCTCTGGTTCCCCTACAATCATGCTGAATTCATGTTAGTTTCATGTCCTACTTTCTCATTTCCTTCCATGTGGTTAGTTTCTCCTTTGTGCTAGGAAGGAAAAAGCACAATCATAAATTAAACTTTTCACTCATATTAAAAAAAAAAAATCATGAGGATACTATCAGCCATGCAAAGGGTTGCTTTTCCTGTGAATTACAAACATTTCCTTTGCAGGCATTAGCCCAATCCATTGCAGCTGCTTTTGGGGGGACTTAGAGATTTTTCTGGTAGAAAATAACTTCCTGAAAATACTCAGAGCAATAGATCTTTTCTCACTAAGATATTTCATTAAATTAACTAACTAAATTTTAGGATAGAGAGGCCATGGACCACAAAAACAATACAAAACAAACAAAACAATAACCAAAAAAACAAAACAAAAAAAAAACTACCTAGAGGTACCAGAGACTCAACTACAACTGCATCTCCACAGTGGACATATTCTAAAGGGTTCTGGGCATGGGCATACTGATTTTCAGGAATCAAAAGCATTAAAAGGGAATCAATATCTAGGATGGAGATGCCTTCTTATATTGGCACCCAAATTATACTAGGCTCCCCTGCACTCTTCCATTTTGATCTTTAGGACATCACAACTAACATGTGTGAGAGATTTATGGGAATTCAGAAAATGTCTAGAGTTTTCACTTTGTAGCATGCATCTTACTGTACCTTCTTGGGTACAGGAGGGGAGACACCAATGAATAAGCTTGTAAGGAAGTTCAGAGTTTCTAATAAGGAGTATTCAACATATGAGAGCACTGAAAGGGCATTATTCTAGAGAAAGGACAGGAATACAAGTAAAATGAACAACCTAGATATGCCTTTAAGCAACTAACTATGGGACAGCTATGGACAACACACACACACACACACACACACACACACACACATACACACACGTGGCATTAATATTCAGTTAGGCCCCTCACCCTCCATTAAAAAGGGGAAGGATTAAATTAATAATACAGAATAGCAATAGGGTGTAAGTCAGGTAGCTAGCATTTATTAAGCACCTACTATATATCAGACACTATAATAAATCAGAAGGGAAATCCCACAATCATCACAAGACTCCATTCTTTGCTTCTGGAGTATGTTCAAGCTTATGCTTCTTTTTCTTCAGTGCTTGGATAGGTATGAGAGAAGAGGAGATAAACTTAGAATACTGGAGTAGAACTCTCGGGCAGATAGTTTGTGATAAATAAATGTCTGTCCTAGAATCATTAGTACAACCAATGGCAAATTATCAAAACCTAAAGAATTATTTGTGGCACCAAAATGGCCCAAGGTACAAGAAGAAAGAAATAGCGTATAACCATGAGGTTTAAAAATAACACCCAGCTTGTTGATTTTGGATTGCAATAACTTTATTTGGTATGGGGATGTCTTTTGATTCATGCATAAATTGGATTTAAGTGAGGTAGAGTTGCATGAAGTTGTTGGTCTCATTTTCTCTTCCAGAGTCATCATTATCTAGTGGCAGGACAGAATCAAGATGACCAGTGATGGATCGAGATCCAGTGGATGACTGGTGGTTAAAAATGTCTAACAAAGCTCTTAGCACTCCATAGCACCTGCTTTTCCTGCCTTCATGGCCATTGAAACAAATTAGTCTCATGTTCCAGGAAAAGTCTTCAGATAGTTGGGGCCACACATACTGGGACTCACCATCAGGTCTGAGACTTCTCAGTTACCCTCAGCTTGGTCTAGCCTGTCTGCAGAAAAGATTTGCTGGGTGTAGCCATGGTGCATGCTACAGATTCTTGGAGCCACAAGTGAGAGTTAGATGGATCAGATGGTCACTAAGGGTGGAAAACAGTGCTGAAAAGAGCTTGGCAGCCCTCACACCAGGGGCATTAGTTAATTTGAATATACCCTACACCCCATAGCATGAATGATAACTTTTGATTTAAGCTAATTTTATTAAGAGAGATAGAAAAAGGGAAGAGGTGGAGATATAGTAGCACCAAGCTACAGTCTTTGAAGTGATCTAGTCCAATCCACTCCTGAAAAGGAAATGCGGTCATGATAGTTGTTGTCCATCCTCTGCTTGAAGACCTCCCACGATGAGGAACACAGCTTGCTTTGCCTCAACTGCTTCTCCCTCCACCCCCCAAGTCAGGCCAAATCTAGGACAGCTCTAATTGTTATGATGGATTTTGTTTGTTTGTTTGTTTTCTCTTGACATCAAGAAAAATTTGCCTATTTATAACTTCAACTGCTTTTATCGTTCCTTATTCTATTTTCTTGGGCAAAATGGAACAAGCCTGAACCCTTTCCTACATGACAGCCTTTCAAATCCTCCAATATAGCTATTATTATGTCTTTCCTTAGTTTTCTATAGTGATCTATAAGCTATATGCTTAAGCTCCTAAAGAAGGCCTTTTTGCGATTCCTCTTCATTGCTAGTGACTCTTCTCTGAGAACGGTATTCAGTGTTCCCTGTCAGTCAGGTAAAGGACAGCTATTTATTTCCTCTACATAAAAGAAGTGCTACACACACACACACACACACACACACACACACACACACACACACACAAGACATTGACAGAAAAACTTAAACAAGAATCAGTAACATGGATTCTTTTTGTACATCAAGATAATTGTATAAATACTTCTGCCTATATTGGATTTACTTTATGTTTTTGTCATGTTTAATATATATTGTATTACTTGCCATCTAGGAGAGGGGGTGGGGAGAAAGGGAGGAATTGGGAACACAAGTATTGCAAGGGTCAGTGATGAAAAATTATCCTTACATACATTTTGAAAATAAAAAGCTTCAATTAAAAAAAGACTAAATTTTTTTTAAAAAAAATCAGAAACAAAAAATAAAAGAATCAGTAACATAATTGCTATTACATATTCCTCTCTTCTCAAGTTTCATGAGTGGCAATCTCTATTGGACATAGCACTTTGTATTTCTCCAATATCTTCTTATGTATTGTGTATGAGCATTACATATATTACTTATTAAACTGAACTTAGGAAGCATTGGATAGAGTAGTATATTTGGAATCAAAAATATCTGAGTTCAAATTCTGCCTTAAGATAATTACCATTTGTTCAACCTTGTAAAGTATCTCACTTTCTCTCAACCTTTTTTCTGATTTGTACATGATGACAGTAATGGTACCCAACTCACAGGGTTGTTGTGAATATCAAATGAAATAATTTATGTAAAAGTATTTTGTAGAAGTTAACTGTTATGTAATGATAGACCTGATTATTATTTGCCTAACTTTATATCTTCCTCAGTGATCTATAAACAGGAGGCACTAAATAAGTGTATTTTGAATAAATTAATAATATTCTTTATTACTAATATTACTAATATAGTGTCTTATCCATTATCTCATTCGAACTTCATAATAACTCTGTGAAGTAGTAGGAAGTAGATTGTGATTTGTATTGTTCAGAGGAAGTAGATTGGGATCTATGATTTCATTGGCATTTTGATATAGGAAACTATGAGTAACTCATCTGTAACTTAGTTTCAGAGTTATATGAGAGCTCAAGTGATTTGTCCAGGGTCACCCAACTAGTATGTTTCAGAGACAGACTCAAATCCATGGCTGGTCATTCTCCAGTTTACTATGACGCATTTCATTTGGAATCATGTGCCCATTTAATACATTAGAAAAATACAGGAGAGTGATTGACTCAAAAACATACGACTGGTAAATTGTACAGACTGGACAACAGCTCAAGTGTCTACTAGATTCTTGGTTTGGTGGTATGGATGGATAGTATCAAAGTCACATAGATATACATCCCTGTGGTCTGATCAGTGACTCCGAATACCACAAATTCACATTATCTATGTTGCATTATATTTTAATTTATTTTATTAAATATTTCCCAATTGCATTTTAATCTGGTTCCTTATTTTGTAAGTAGTATGGCCAATGGGTTTCGATTTTGACACCTCTGATCTAGACTACTATATTTTTTTAGTATGATATTCTTTCTATTGCTTTAAACTGTATTTGCCCTCTAGAGACTTTTAATTCAGTGTAAGGACTAGAATCAATCACTAGCCCATCTGAACTGCTCTACAAAAATCACCACCATCAATAAAACCCAGTATTGTTTAGAGAGAAAAGCACTGAATTGTTGTGAGGGAACTGGATTCATATCTTGTCTCAGCCATCCACTCTCTGTGTGAACTTGGGCTATATATTTGTCTACTCTGGATTTCAATCTCTTTTGTTAAATGAGGGGGAGGTACAAAATAACTTCTATGGTCCCTTTCAACTTGGAATCCCTTGATGTTACAAACCTTTACACTGCTGGTGAGGGGAGGAATCTTACATTGGTGCTTCTCAACAAGATCTAATTGCCAAGACCTGTCTGGGGGCTAATGTGCTCCAAATTCTCATTTGGTGCCTCATCTTTGCCTCCAACAGAAAAAGTCTATCCATTACTCTCTAACTCAAACTCCTCAAAGTAACAGAACTGGACAGTGTGGCTGCAAAGGAACAATGTCGGCTTTATTATAAAGAAAACCACAGTTTGGAAGAAAAAAAAACACACACAGAAAATGGTGATTCATCTTTGTGACTCATGCACTGAAGCTCCAAGTCTCCCCTGGCATGTTGCTGCCTGTGCTGAGGGAGAACCAACACACTTTGTCTGATTCTGGGGTTCTGTAAAGGAGGACCTTGCTCTGGCCTTCATGGACAACAGGTAAAATATAAGTGCCAAGAAGTTTGAAAGATCACATAATAATATATTGTCACATTACTATAGAGCTATAAGGTTTTAGAAAAGCACTTTTAGGTCAAAGATTTTTATTCTTATATCACAGATGGGGAAACTGAGGCTCAGAGAAGGGAAATAACCCAAGCCCACAACCCTAGTTTTGGGATTAGGATTTGAAACCAGACTGTCTTATTCCAAATGTTTTCACTTTCCCATTCCTCCATATTAGAGATAAAAGTAAATAAGAACCCTTGCATAGCTCTGGGTGTGCCTTCGGACAATTTCCAATCTTGTCAAGGCTGGTTCTGAAGGATCTTGCCCCAAAAGTCTAGACAAGAATACCATCATGAGGGTTTAGAGAAAATAGGAGACAGTGGATTGCCTATCTTCTTGTGGGAGGTATACATGAATTATTAAGAAAATGTCTACATATTAGAAGAGATAGATTATCAGAGTAATAGCTTCTTTTTTGTAATATTATACATTTTTTTGTTTTTTCTTTTTTAAATTAAAGCTTTTTATTTTCAAAACATATGCATGGATAATTTTCAACATTCACCCTTGCAAAATCTCATGTTCCAAATTTTCCCTCCTTTCTCCCTCCCCCCTCTCTCTCCTAGATGGCAAGTAATCCGATATATATTAAACGTGTAATTTATACACATATATATCCATAATTATTGTGCTTCACAAGAAAAATCAGATCAAAAAAGGAAAAAATTGAGAAAGAAAACAAAATGCAAGCAAACAACAAAAAGATTGAAAAAATACTATATTGTGATCCACACTCAATTCTCACAGTCCTCTTTCTGGGTGCAGATGGCTCTTTTCATCACAAGACCATTGGAACTGGCCTGAATCATCTCATTGTTGAAAAGAGCCACGTCCATCAGAATTGAGCATCATATAATATTGCTGTTGCTGTGTACAATGATCTCCTGACATTTAATTTAGCATCAGTCCATATAAGAGTCTCCAAACCTCTCTGAAATCATCCTGCTGGATCATTTTTATAGAACAATAATATTCCATAGCATTGATATGCCATAATTTATTCAGCCATTCTCCAAATGACGAACATCCACTCAGTTTCCAATTTCTTGTCACTACAAAAAGGGCTGCCACAAACATTTTTGCACATGTGGGTCTCTCCCTCCTTTAATATCTCTTTGGGATACAAGCCCAGTAGAAACACTGCTGGATTAAAGGGTATGCACAGTTTGATAGCCCTTTGGGCATAGTTCCAAATTGTTCTCCAGAATAGTTGAATTAGTTCACAACTCCACCAACAGTGCATTAATGCCCCAGTTTTCCCACATCCCCATTCATCATTATCTTTTCCTGTCATCTTAACCAATCCAAGAGGTGTGTAGTGGTACCTCAGAGTTATCTTAATTTGCACAGAGTAATTTCTTCTGAAGGAAACAGGAAGATGATTATTCCATTACATAAGTGAGGAACCTTAGGTCCTGAAGGACAAAATGGGACTTTTCTCTGGAACTTCTTTCAAGTTAAAACCTGACCTTTTTCAAGAAATCTTTCCCAGTTCCCTAACCCTAACTTCCTCTGAGTCCCCAATATATCCTGTAAATGTTTTATCTGTACCTAGGTGTTGGGGTATCATCCTCCTCATTAGATTGTAGTCTCCTTGATTTTGAGGACATCCCTCATCCCATTTCACCATTCATAATAAATAAATAAATATAAACTTAATAAAGACAGGGAATTTAATTACAAGGTAGTTAGTGAGTGAGGATACTAACAAGTGGGGCTTTCAGAAAAGATTTTATGTTTGAGGTGTGCCCTGAAGGAAGAGAGGGATTCTGGGAGGTGTGTGTATGAAGATACAATACATTTTAATCATGGAGGAAAGCCAACACAAAGGTAGGGAGACAGGCGATGGGGTGCTGTGTGTAAAAAATAGAAAGCTAATTTGGTTGTATTTGAGAGTGTGGGTAGAGTAAGGAAATAAGCATTTATTAATCACTTACTATGTGCCAGGTGCTGGGCTAAATGTTTTGCAAATGTTATCTCATTTGATAGGGGAGTAATGAGTAATGGTTCTGGAAATATAGGTTGGGCCAGGATGTAAAGATGTTTAAAAGCTAAACAGACGTATTTATATTTTATCCTAGAGGCAATTAAGGAGTCTTTGGAATTTGAGGAGTATGTGTGGGGGAATGACATGGTCAGATTTACACGTAACTAAAATCCTTTGGCAGCTGTATGGAAGGTAGACTGGAGAAGAGGGCATTTTACCCAGGAAGTCCTCAGCAGGGCTTACTGCCTGATCTGGAGGTGGACTGGACTTTCCATTCCCACAATGCCCATTTAGGGTATTTGTGCTGTGTGGTGAGTTAGATGTCCAAATGACACCCATTAAGAGAAGAATGGACTAATTAAGCCTATGAGGCAGATTCAGAGCTTTCTAATTTTGCCCTTTAAATGCATCGTAATTATCTGATGCAAAATATATTTTCCAATGTAGATCCACTGATGGGCATATTTTTAAATATGAAATGCTAAGATTGGACTATGGAGCAAAAGATAAGTGAGGAATATTTATAACTTTTATTAGTATGAGAAAGGACCATTGTCTCTCTGAGTCCTGATACTGGATTTAGAATGAAAACATCAATCAATGCATGATGAAATGAGTGCTTCCTCTGCTGTCAGAGAGGGATGGAATCATATGAGGACACTAGGGAAGCAAGTGGATTTCTTCTAATGATCTGGACTGCCATGAGAACGTGGAAACCATTGCTTCAGAGTTCATACAGACCCATCTGGATAGATTGCTTTTGTTTTTGTGGTCCCAGCACCTAGCTGTGAACTTTTTGAGACTACATTTGTGGAGAAACCTCCTCCTCCCTGAGGAAACTCCCCATACCAGTGCTGATCTAATAGACAGCTGTCTTTTTGTTTAACTCTGGCAGAGTTACGTGGGGGAACACTGAAAAGTTTTATGTTTTGCTCAAGGTCATACAGCCAGTATGTGTATGGTGGTGCTTAAATGAGATCACTTCCCTTCATTATTCCATTTTCTCATCTCCTTGGTGCAGAGGAAAGGAAAGGGCAGGAAAGAGAAAGAAAGGGAAGGGAAGGGGAAAGAAGGATAGGAAAAGGTAGGGAAAAGAAAGGAAGGAAAGAGGAGAGAAAAAAAGAAAGGATGAGAAGGAAAAGGAAGGGAAGGGAAGGATAGGAAAAAGAAGGGTAGGAAAGTAAAAGTAAATGAGGAGAAGGGAAAGAAAAAACAGGGAAGAAAAAGTAAGGGAAGGAAAAGTAAGAAACAGGAGAGGAAGAGAAGATAAAGATGGGAAAAAGAAGGGAAAGAAAAGGGAATCTCAGAATTTAATTAAGTAAATGATCAAATAAAAAGAATCAAAAATGAAATTTTAATTCAACAAACATTTTTCCTTCACCTATAGGGATGTGCCAGAGATCTGTGTTGACAATGGGAATGTGAGGGATAGAAGGAGAGGAGTACAAATTACATATGACATGTATTCAAGTACAGCACAGTAAAAGGTAGAAAGTGACAGGATCAATGGAGAGAGTCAGATAAAATACTATTGCAATTTGGGAAGAGAAATGTTACTTTCTGAGATGTGTGGGCAAGAAATTGGGAATGAGGGTGGAGATAACATCAGGGTGGGAATAGTACTTGAGTTAAGCCTTGAAGTCAAAACAGGATTTTCAAAGATTGAAGAAGGAGCACATTTTAGGCTTGGGCTAATGCAAATGTGTTAATGCAAATATCAGAGGCATGTGCAATTGAGAGATCACCAATAGTGGATTAGAGTATAGAGTTCATTGAACCTTCAAAAACAGATTACAAAATGTCAGAGTTGAAAGGAAGGGTTCTCGTGAATAGAGAACAAAATGTGAGGGTCACTAGAGTATCTAAGCCAGAGTAAGATTATGTCAGAGTTAGAAGGGTTCTTAGAATATAGAACACAAAAGTTTGAGTTGAAAAATTTATGCCAGAGAACATTAAATGTCTGAACTGAAAGAAACTTTAGAGATCATCTAATCTAAATTTAAATTTATACTTGATAAATGACCTGCTAAGGTTACAGGGTGATTTTGTGGAGAAGCTGAAACTAGAACCCAGATCCTCTGCCTCTTTGTCCAGTGATCTGTCCCTTAAATCCTGCTACTTCCCCGTTAGAGAATTATATGACCTGACTACATGATGGATCGAATGAGTTTCTTAGACACTGGATGGGCTTTCTCAGCTGGGCCTTGGCATTTTCTTGCAGTTATTGAGATGGTGGGTCTGGGCTTATCCATCAGGCCTGTGACAAGCAGATGGAATAGCTGAATCCTAGGAGTCGCTGAGGTCTGGGATTCTCTGGAAAGGAAAGCCTCTCCAATTAGGGAAAAAGAAAATTAATTTTCTCTCATTATCTTCAAATTGGTTTCATAAACAGAAACCCAAATTGTTTTAGGGCTGCTATTGATTTGGTCAAATTTAGTTTTTTAAGTGGTTTAAGCAACTCAGCCAGTATTTATTGAGGAGAGGGTACTATGTGTCCAGCCCTGTGCTAGGCATTTTTTTTTTAAGGGGAGGAGAAGCTGTGGTACAGATACTCAAAAAAGTAGATGATTTGCTCTTTGCCTTCCAGGAAAACAGCCTAGCTGAAGTAGGCAACCCTTATATAGAAGAAATAATCAGTGACCTTCCTCATCTAGTCAAATGCAAGATGCATGAACTTGACTAGGACTTGCTCTTTCTTTAGGTCTCACTTTCTCGGGCTATAGAACAAAGGGAGATGTACCCAAAGTCTAATTTCTCCCAGTTCTCTATTCTATGATCTTATGTCTATTTCCAGTAGAGGCTGGCAGTTCTCTGGATGGGATGGAAAGGAGCAAAACCCAATATACTACGTCAAGGAATGTTAGTTAACCACTGTCTTCTATATTTATTTCTGGGTAAAATCTATCAAGATGTCAAGAATTAGTGGAGCAAAAGTAACAAGCCAGAGCTTAAATCTCAGTGGTCTTAGCTACCTTGGAGGTTAGATCAAATAAAAGTTACAAGCGTACAAGTGATATAGAATTCATTGTCTCACATCAGCAAGTGTTTAATAATTGCTCATAGCTACCTCAAAATTCTTTTGGCAAGGGTTTATTAAGTGCTACTATATCACTATTGCAAGTGCCAGAGATGACAATGACAAAAACAAAGTGTTTCTGCTCTCAAGGAGCTTATAATACTACTCAGTCAACAATAAGAATATGGTCTAGTTATATTAGCTTTTGTGAAGAATGGAGAGTATGGGGGCTGACCTGTGCTCAGGTATGGAGTAGAAACGTGGAGAAAGGTGGGCATTCTGTATTAAGGTGTGAGTTATAATCTTGAGTGAAAGGGCATAGGTTTATTTGACCCAAAAGTTCCAGTGACTAGATCTTCAGAAGCCTAGGGCATCTATCTACTATATTCCTAGCCAGGGAGCTCAAGATGCTTCTCCACTAAAGAACCTCCCCTCCTCCTCTTCTATCCAAACCAATCTAAGAGAACTAAACTGGGTTAACATAGAATCATCCCAGCTGTCCTCTCAGAAGTTCAGGGTTTTCTGGTCTTAGATACCCTGACTACTATACAAAGCTTGCCTTCTAGGATCATCCATTACATTATAAAGGGACCACTCTCATCTATTTACCGGGTATTAGTGTGCATTATAATAACTTGGGTTAACCCCTTTAAAACTCAGTTTCTGAATCTATAAAATGAAGATTAATATCAGGGTTGTGATGAGGATCAAATAAAATCATGTACATAATTTCAAAAATTCAACAACTAACTAAGCACTATATACCTGTCAGTTATCATTGTTGTTTATTATTTTTATCTCATTCTTTTTATTTTTATGAGGTTCATATAGAAATAATCCAAGGACATGCTATTATTATTTTCTATTTAATTTTCTACTGATGATTGAATATATAATCAACAAATCTACATTTTAGAGTTGAATAAAAATAGTAGGTTCCTTTGTGGGGCCCCTAAAAGCCTCCTTCATACAATACAAGAAAGATGATATATACCTCATCTTATTCCCAGGTGATCTTGATTCTCATATCTACATTTCAAAAACTTTATACCATGTAACTTGGAAATTATGAGTATTTGGTATGGTAGCATCTATTAAAAATATTGTTCTTAATTTTTTATTAATTATGATTTAATGTGAGAACTATGTTGCTGTGTGCCAACATGTCTCTTAACATGCATAGCTCCAAACTCTTGATAAATTTACATTCAATATTTCTTTCCTTGAGGAAACCAAGAGTCTTGTAAACATTTCCTTTTCCATTGGTTAAATTTGACCTCAGGATCAAAGCTTAAAACCTTCAGTCTCTATCTTTTCTTTGCACACATTAAAAATGTTATGCTTATTATTCCAAAAGATATTTTTAAAATCACTGGAGAAAGATTTCATGAAGTAAATAAACTGGTTAATATATGTGTTTTTAGTAGAGTCATATTAACGAATTAATCAACATACATTATTAAGAACACACTTTGTGCCAGGCATTGTGCCAAGTATTGGTAAATACCAAATAAAAAGTCATGATCCCTACCTTCAAGGCAATTACATTCCAGTGGAGGAGAGGAGACAAGGTACATTACAGAGAAATATACAGAACTTATAAAAAGATATCAAGGTGAGATATTGGCAACTGAGGGGACCATGAAAGCTTCACACAAAAGGTGGTATTGGAGCTGAGTCTCAAAAAAAATAGGAAGTCCCAGATGCAGTGAATGAAAGGGTGCACGTTTCAGTTGTGCAGGGTAAGTAGGCCAGTCTGGCTGGAACATAGGGTGTGTGGAAAAGCAATGTATAATTAGTCTGGAAAGGTAGGCGGGAGTCCTATTGTGAAGAGTTTTAAATGTCAAAGAAGTCTTTCAGTTTATTCTGTGGAAAACTGGGATCCACAGGAGATTTTTGAGCAGGGAAGCATATTCATGAATTATATTAGGAATGTGTATTAGGAATAATATTTTGCCAGTTGAGTGTAGAATGGTTTGGGAAGGGAAAGACTCAAAGCAGGGAGACAATTTAGAAGTCTATTGCAAGAGCCCAGGAAGAAATAATAAATACCTGAACTAGGGTGTTGTGAGTAGAAATGAAGATACAGATGTGAGCATTGTGAAAGAATATTTCATAAGATATAGACAGTGATTGGCAATGGGAGATTGCAATGAGGAAAAGGGAAAAGTCAAGAATGAGCTATCTAAAAGTGGGGATGCCTGAAGAGGTGGTACATTCTCCTTCCTTGTCGCTTTTCAAGCAGAGACTGGATGACTACTTGTTCAATGTGTTGCAGTGGGGATTCTTTTGGGTATAGGTTGCTCCTTCTGAGTCTATGACTAAGTCTATGTCATATACTCAACCTGAGTGACTAGAAGGATCATAGCACCATCAACAGAACTGAGATAGGTAGGAGGTTAGGAGACTTTTAGAAGAAAAATGAGTTCTAGTTTGGACACATTAATTATAAGATTCCTAAGGGAAACGTAGCTGAAGTTGAAAGTGAGAGAGATATTTGATATGTGGATCTGGGAATCATTTGTGTAGAGAAGAACCCATGGGAGCTTGTAGGATCACTGAGAGAGTATAGAAGTATAAGAAAGAGTATATAAGTATAAGAGGGCCCAAGACAAAATCCTGGGATAAATGGCCATGAAGAGGGAACACTCCCATAATGATCCTGAAAAGGAGAACACAATGCCAGAATTCTGGAGAGAGAGTGGTAAATAATGTGAATGCTGTATTGGGATTGAGAGGAATGAAGACTAGAAGGAAACCACAAAATATGGCAAATCTTCCTGTTCACACATTTTACATTATGACTCAACCTCTCAACTTGTTCTTCTCCAATACATGATATTTGTCCTTCCATTTCAGCTTATTTGTATGTACTGTATGTACTGCCTTTCTTATGTCTACAATGTCCTTCCTTTTCATCTTTGTCTCACAAAATTTCCCACTTCCTTCAAAGCTCAGCTCAAATGCTGTCTCTTATAAGAGACTCTTCTTTTTTTTTCATTAAAGCTTTTTATTTTCAAAACATATGCATGGATAATTTTTCACATTAACCCTTGCAAAATCTTGTGTTCCAAATTTCCCCCCTTCCTCCCTACCTCTTCCCCTAGATGACAAGTAATCCAGTATGCATTAAACATGTTAAAATACATGTTAAATCCTATATATATATATGTATATACATATTTATACAATGATCATGTTGTACAAGAAAAATCAGATCAAAAAAGGAAAAACATGAGAAAGAAAACAAAATGCAAGCAAACAACAAAAAGAATGAAAACGCTATGTTGTGATCCCCACTCAATTCCCACAGTCCTCTCTTGAGGTGTAGATAGCTCTCTTCATCACAAGATATTGAAACTGGTCTGAATCATCTCCTTGCTGAAGAGACCGAGATCCATTAGAATTGATCTTTATATAATCTTGTTGTTGCCATGTGCAATGATTTCCTGATTTTGCCCATTTCACTTATCAGACCTTTTTTTATACTCTCAGACACTTTCTCTTAAAAACCTGAGAGCTGATTTTATGACAAGGGAGGCAACTAGCACAGGACCACCAACAATGGCATGTCCTGGTTTCCAACCTGAGGTGGAGCATTCCAAACTTCTGTTGTTGGTCTGATCAATCACAGCCCGATATACTAACTTGACTCTATCATTGTGATGTCATTTGGTTCTCTTCAGGAAAGAAGAGCAACAACAATGTCCAAAGAAAAGATCATACAACAAGTATCAGGGTTGTCATTCAAACCTAAATCCTCTGATTTTGTATTCCTCCCCCCCATAGCCCATGGCCTTTTCTTGGCAGGTCCAGAAGGCAGAACTAGGGAGCTATGAGTGGAAGGCATGGGAGGCGTTGCAAAATGGACTGGATTGCCTCACAGATTTGCCATCTTGGAAGTACTCAAGGAGAGGCTGAATTGGGCTAGGTAGAAGGAATTCCTGTTGAAGGAGGAGATGGAACTAGGTGACCTGTTAGATCTCTTTGTACTTGGAGATTCTGGAATGGTGCATGAGCAAGTGAACAACTATGAGGTAATTACTACGGCTGTGAGCACTTATGCATTCCTAGGTTCCCCTCTCGGGCCCAGGTCTGTCCTCAGAGAGCCATCTCACCCATCCAGGTGGATGTTTAAGATAGCTCTCTGAAAGCAGGATTGCTTCATTTTCACAACTTCTCAGCTAGGAGGCATCTTCCTGCAGTAACTAGAAAACTATCCCTAACTGTTTTAGGGACAAGTCACGTCTACCCCTTACCTTCTCAATCCATAGGCAAATGACTACTTGTTCCAGTGGTCATTTTTGTAGATCTATCTCTGTGCATAGTTTTTTTCATTTCATCCCTAAAAACAGAGTTTGGGAAATCATTCATTGCTTTTGAGGAGAGCTCCATCAATCAGTTAACAAATATATAAAGTTATATGCTATTTTCATGTGTCAGACATTGTGCTAAGTAGGGGGTACAAAGTAACACAAGATACATACTCTTTCCTACCTCTGAGGAGAATACATTGTGATGGAGGAGACAACATGTAATTTATAGGATAAATACTCATTTCAGCAGAGATGATGGGGCATGAAGGAGCACAAGAGGCTTGAGAAGAAAGTAAAAGATTGGGAAATAGGAAAAGAGAATCAATTAAAGGGAGTGAGGAACTTTTCTTGTTATGACAAAGACCAAGTTGAGGTTAGGTAATATAAATTTATGGTAGGTCTATTTTTTATGATTCCCTCTCATTCTATTTAGCAGCATGTGAGTAGAAGGGAAGCAGGGATATGGTGGCAGTAATGCAAGACCCACAAGTTTTGTAAGTCACATCTGGTAACTACTATTTCAGTACATGAAAATTGAGAGAGAAAAACCCAAACATGTATGTATGGAAAAGTGATGAGGGGATATGGGTCGATGAAAGGGAAATAAGAAAGTTTTCCTGAAGCATATAGGATTTGAGTAAAAACTTGAAAGAAAATAGGAAAATTTAAGAGCTGGAGGTAAGGAAATAGAATATTCCAGACAGGGGGGAGGAAGACAAAACTGTGAGGGTAGAAAGGATAATATTTAGCATTGTATTGTTTATATGGTATAATTAAGAATGTGAAATATAAAATAATATTAAGATTTTAGGCCTCAATGACTATGTGGATGTCAGTAATAGGAAAATTAATAGAAGAGGGAATCTTGGGAGAGGAAAGAGAATGTGTCTTATTTTGGGGCCTGTTGAATTTGAATTTCCTGTGAAACATTGAATTTAATATGTGAAAAAAATGAAGGTGGTGATATGGGACTATAACTTAGAAAAGAGGCTATATATTTGGGTATCATATGCATAAGATAATAATTGAATCCATGGGAGTTAATGAATTCCAAATGAGAGAGGAAAGAGAGAGAAGACTGAAAAGGAGCCATTGGACAGACAGAAGAAAAACCAGGAGAGAAAAATGTCAGAAAAAGTACTCAGATTAAAAAAGTCATCATCAATAAGTGTCAAATGTTTCAAAAATGGACTGAAAAAATTCATTTATTCAGTATTCAAATTTATTCAATATGACAACTAAGACATCATCTATGACTTTAGAAGGGTAGTTCCAGTTGAATGATGAGGTAGAGCCAGAGTGTAGAAGGTTTGGAATCGAGAGAGAGAGAGAGAGAGAGAGAGAGAGAGAGAGAGAGAGAGAGAGGGAGGGAGAGAGAGAGAGAGAAGTAATAGTTATTTTGGCTTCCTCAGTCATGAAAACAGAAGGTAACTAGTGGGAATGGTTGGTTCAGTAAGGGTTTTTTAAGGATTGGGGAAAAGGATAGGCAACAGAATGGGGCTGATAGTGGGGACAATTTGCTGGTGAAGTCGGGACAGAATGGAATAAAGATACATGTGGAAGAGCTTGTCTTGATGAAGAGAAAGACTGCCTCTTTATCTGAGACAACAATAAAAGAGGGGGTGATGTGAAATGAAGAGGAGGAAGAAGAGCAAGAGTAAGAAGCAAAAATAGAAAATTTTCTACAAATGACACCAATGTTTTAGATGTAGTAGGAGCTAAGGTCCTCAACAGAAATGATGAGGACATGAAGGAGTACAAGAGGCTTGAGAAGAGAGTAAAAGGTTGGGAAATAGCTGTCATGGTGTAATGGAAAAGACAATCCATTAAAGGAAGTGAGGAAGTTTTCTTGTCATGATAAAGACCAATTTGAGGTTAGGTAATATAAATTTATGATAGATCTATGTTTTAGGATTTCCTCCCATTCTATTTAGCAACATGTGAGTAGAAGAGAAGCAGTGATATGGTGGGAGCAAGACCCAAATTTTGCAAATCACAATTGGTGATAGGCCAAGGAAACAAGAAATTTTAGAATATAGGACAGTGTAGAGTTGAACTAATTCAATGAGTGTTCAAGATTGGAAAGGGAGAAGAGTATAGCTGAGAAAGAATGGTGGCTAAAGTTAGTAAAGAATATAGGGATTGAAGGTCAACAATGAAAACAATGAGTAGGTTTAAGAGGAGTGAGACATAGGGAAAGATGGAAAAAGAAAATATAATGATCAGATAAAGAATTTTGGAGTTTAGAAACATAGTAAACACTTGTAACTGATGGCAAGATCAAAAGTACCATCATCCTTTTGAGTAGAAAGGTCAAAAGAGGGCTATTTCTAAAGTGAAGGAATAAGTCATCAGAGTTGAATTGATTGAAAAACTGAGAAATTTGGGCATTTGAGAAAACATCAATATGTCTACTAAAATCTTCTAGAATGAGAGGAAGTGGGGATGGAGAGGAAGACTGAGTCAATCTCTGAGGTTATTAAGAAAGAAGTGAGAAGATTCTGGGGAATAATCCAGGATGGGGTTTGATATAGTATCATACAAGGGAAAGAGGTACAGAAGCCAATATTTTTGACATTGATATAAACACAGGTTGCAGAAATTACCTTGTTTCCCCACTACCACCAAGGCATGAAATTCAAAGAGGAATGAGTTCATTTTATCATGAAATTGTTATCATGAGATTCTCTGTAGAACAGAGAATGTCTTCTTTCCTTTTTTCTTCCCTACTTCCTTCCTTTCCTTCTTCTCTCCCTCCCTCACTCCTTCCTCCTCCCCTCCCTCCATCTCTTCCTCCCTTCTTCTTTCCCTCCCTCCTTCTCTTCCTCCTTTCCTTCTCACCTCCCTTCCTTCCTTCTATCCCTCTCTCTATCCCTTTCTTCCCCACCTCCTTCCTTGCTCCTTCCCCTCCTTCCCCATTCTCTCTCTCTCTCTCTCTCTCTCTCTCTCTCTCTCTCTCTCTCTCTCTCTCTCTCTCTCTCTCTCTCTCTCTCTCTCTCTCTGTTTTTGGGTGTATTTGTATGCTCACTACTTAACACAGTTTCTGGCACTTAAATATTTATTAATTATTTCATTCACCATTGACTATCCCCTAAATGCTAATATATTTTGCCCCTGTTATTTCAAGAGAATGTATTACAAACAAAGAGAAGCATATGTGATACGGATTTTTTTTATTAAAATAAGACCTATGATTTTATTAGTATTTGGAGTTCTCTGTAAGGAATTCCTTTTACCATTGTAGATTGTTGCTTGAAGAACTAAATGATTAAGTGACTTATTCAACCAATATATATCGGAAGCCAAACTTGAATCCAGCGTGCCAGATAAACCAGACTTTTTGTTATTTTTCCTACATGATATTCTATCTCATTCTTCTATCCTCATGATTTGGAAAAGATGGGTTGATTACTGGGTAGGAAACTTACCTTGGAAGTAGGAAGACCTAAGTTCAGATTTGGTTTCACACATTTATTAACTGTAAGATACTAGACAAATTGCTTAATTTCTGTTTGCCTCAGTTTCCTCAACTGTAAAATAGGGATAATAATATATTTCTTGTTGTGAGGATCAAATGATGCAATATTTGCAAAATGCTTAGTACAGTGCCTGGCACACAGTAGGTTCTATATAAATTCTAAAGTTTGTCCCTCCACACAAACTGTGGTTTAGACTAGATAGACTCCACGATCTCTCTGAACTCCAGATTTAATGATCAAGGTCTAAGAAGTATGATGTTTATATGGTCCTTTTTGCTCTTCTTTCAGTAAAAGTGTGACTGGATCTTCCTTCCTAATCTGAATGCAGAATGAAGACCTTGCCTTCCTATTCTGATTGCAATCCCAGGAGGAGGTGTGAACTAGGTCAAGGTGGCGCCAATCTTGCTTCTTGGCATTTGCCTATCCCAGCGTCTCTGCCATTGGCAGAGGATGTTTCTGTCAGGGTGCCTCAAACCCCAAATGCCTGGCACTTGCAAAGCCACAACCCACATAGATAGTTTTCCCTAAGGGTTTCCAAAGAGCAGTATTTGAAGGCAACACCAAGATCCACAACAAGTTAAGCCAGAAGACGAGGAGTGGAAAAGGGGGAATTTTCAGTCTTAATAAAAGTTCATGAGTGAGATGACTTTCTTTGGCCCCTAACTTATAGCTTATAGGCTAGTGGGGAGTGATGTATACAAATGACAAAATATACACTATTTTAATGAGCATATGAAAAAGGGGCCAATAACATCATGTGAGAGTCAAGAGGTAGGGAAATCATTTCTGTCAGGGAATTTCAGAATAGGCTTGGGTGGACTACTTAGGCAATCAGAAGTGGATGTATTGTCCAGGATGATGAATGAATGAAGGGAGAATAATACAAAGTGGAGGTAATGAGGGAAGGTGGGGAAAATGAGAAGGACAAGGAAGGAATAGATGTGAAAGGCATTGTAAGGGTAAAATTGACAGGCCTTAGTCACCATCTCAACAGAAATGGGGAAGATGTGGTCCTCAGTTTATGTTGCCTAGCTGACTGCTCCCTTGCATTTGATAGAATCTGCTTAACCTCTTTCTTTCTCTCCATTTGTTGATTTCTTGCCTACCAATACATTTATATAGAAAAAAAAAAATTCCAAGCTTTCTGACTTTAGGCCTTTTTCCATCCCATTGGATGCATCAATACACCTTAGACCATGGATTCCTCAACTCTTTTCAGTCTTCTGAGACCTCACACCTCTTTCTCCATGTACCTTTTGATCCAGTGACACTGATCATACTCTTCCTTGAACAATACACTCCTGTATTTTCATTGGCTGCCCTTCATGCCCAGATTCTCTGACTACTCTTCTCCACCTTCTGGTTCCCTACCTTCCTTCAAATCCTAGCTAAAATCTTACCATTTAGGGAGAGGTTTTTTTTCCTCAGTTATAGAATCTTCACTCTGTTGATTATTTTAAAATTAAAATAGTATATATAATTTGTTTGTACATATTATTTGCTTATTGCCTCCTCTCATTAGATTGTGAGCTTAAGAACAAGGATTCTCTTTACCTTTCTTTGTATTCCCAGTGCTTAATATAATGCCAACCCAGAAGATACTTAATAAAATTTATTGAGTAATTGAGTCATTCAATTCTGCAACTAAGAAACCCATGGAGTCCTTAAAAGCACATACAATACACTAACTCTTGTGTTACAGGAGCTCTAAAGAGACTGTCATTTACCCAAACATCTCAGAATCTTTTCCAATACTATTTTGAGTTGCCTTGTAATATAAATATAAATAAACATCCACATGTATTACATAATGTAATGAATAATATAACTATAATATAAATGTCTAAAAGAAAGGAACTTTATGTAACTAAAACACTGAGGTAATTATAATGTATGATGGGAATAATAAGTAAACTTTTAGAGGTATTTAGAGGTTACAAGAGGTCAAAAACAACAAAACCATATGCATCAAAAAATGTTTTGTAGCACTTTTTGAAGTAAAGAGTTAAGGCAAAATAGAATGCCTCGGAGTCACGTGACCAGATAGTCCACCATATGATACATAGATGTTCTCTCAGTCCACAGAGTGATGGGACTGTTGTCTGGGGAATGACTAAAGAAGTTATGTGCATGAATTCAATGTACTATTATGTAAGAACTAGTAAATGTGGTACATATAGAAAAGGATGGGAAGACATATTAACTGCCAGCAAGTCAATAACATTTGTTAAATTCCTAATTGTATCAGGTACTTTGGTAAATATTAGAAATACAGAGAAAGTCCAAAAAAATTCCTTATTTCAAAAAGCTATTGGTTTAATATGGGAGAAAAAAATCTAAAAAACTGTGCGCAAATAAGTTGAAGATAGGATATATTAGAGATAAACAACAGCGGCACTAGCATGGATGGATTCAAGGCAAAAGCAAATGACATAAATGAAAAAAAAAAAAAAATGATAAATCAATCAAAGCTGAATGCTGTAAAATTATAATTTGGCCCCAGAGAAGAGATATACGGGGACATTTCTGCATGATTCTTTGTAAAAATGGGAAACCATGGCTGGAGTATATAATTTATAATTTCCAACTTTTCAAATGTCGGTTAGTTTTGGTCAATGGGTTCCCTGCCCTTTCCTCATAGAATCTGTATGAACCCATCTGGAAGGAGGAGTTCCTTGAGTTATAGAGTACTTCAGAATTTGACTAAAGAGAAGAAGAATGCTGATGATCTTAATAGATAGTTATTAAACAGTAACTAGTCAAGTCCTTTCCAGCACCAAGAATCCTAGTGACTGGCCAAATTACAACTCAGAATACAAGAACCAGGCTTCAGATTATAGCAGTGAATGGATCATTATAGGAATTAACACACTTATGGCATTCACCTGTCTGTAGAATCAGAAAAGGTTTTTTGAATAAGAATAAGTTCTCAAGAACTTGATTAAGGGATGAAATCCTTATGGGTTAGAAAAAGGGATTTCTTCTCCTTAAAAGGTTCCACTTGGATGCTATCTAGTTCATAAAGCTTTGCAAAAGCATCATAGAACATACAATATTAGATTTGGAAGAGACTTCAATGATCTATCAATTCATTCTCCTCATTTGGTAAATGAGATAAAGGCTCAAAGAGCAGAAAAGGTAACATTCACATAGACACACAAACACACACACATATCTATGTATATATATATATATGTATATATATATATGTAAGTATCTATATATTAATTACTCTATATATACATGTATGTGTATACATATATACACATCCATACACATTATATATACATTATATTAGGTTACATAGACAATAAGCAAAAGAAAAAAAAAAAGTAGATCTTCCTGATTTCTAGTCCAGTTCTTGTAGACTACTCTTCATTTAATTTTTGGAAATATAGATTATTATTTCTTAATTTTTCTTTTTGGTTAATCTAGCTTGTTTTGTGTTTTTTAAATGGTGGTACATTGGAAATCATCAATCTATCTTCAAAAATGTGGAATTTGGGACCAGGCCAGATCCAGAAACATTGTGTTGCCAGGCTCCTTGGCATCCAAACTCCTTCTGCATTGCGATCTAATCATCACCTTTTGAGAACAACCTTGTAAAATGGGTGCTGTCTGGTTGTTTGTGCCATATTGGGAAAGGGAGAGACAGGAAGGGTTGGCAGGCAAGCACCTTTTCTCAAGGAGTTGCCCCTGAAGAGAAAGTATTAAGAAAGAATTTAATGTGTTAAAATGTGGTTTAATCCACTTAGTGAGAGCTATGATCCAAAGTTTGGTTGCATCCCAAATGGGCATCTGCCTTTATTGACCTTGTAATAAGGGTGGCTAGTGGAATCCTGTTTCAATCCACACCTTTCTCTAGACGAGTTCCAGACAACATTCCCATCAATCTGTGGACTGGGAGAAGTTTTGTGCACAATATGATGGACTAGCTAGTCATGTGACTCCAAATATAGCAAGTTCTCACAGGAGTTTATGGTTATTAGAAGTATTCTTGTTGTCGGAGAAAGTTGGTTCAGAAGCTTTCCCCCACTGGTTCATGAGAATAGACCCATGATCAGAGTTCCACTGATAGTACTTATCTCTCTAGGCTGTCTGGAGGCCACGGGACATGATTGTGCCTTATATTTCCTTCCCTCCAATTTTATAGTATATATACTGTATTATAGGCCCTCCTCAGCTCATGCTTAGTGTATTGCAATTGCTTACTGCTTAGTCTTCCTAGCTCCAGTGTATACTACCCCCACATGCCAAAATGATTTTTCTAAAGCACAAATCTGACCTTATTACTTGGTGGCTCCTATTATCTCCAGGGGCAAGTGCAACATCTTTCGTTTTTTAAAATCTTTCACAACATGGCTCCTTCCTACATTTCCAGTCTTTTTATACTTTATATATTTTATATAATGCAATGATACTTGTCTTGTCATTCCTACTCTACCTTTTCACTGGCTCTATCTCATACTTGAATAATCTGCCTCCTGATCTCCTGGATTCGCTACCATCCTTTGACACTCACCCAAAGCACCACCTTCTGCAAATAGCCTTTCCTAAAATTCTTTAATCTTAGTGCCAGTGCCTTCCTTCTAAAACCATACCCAATTTATACAGGCATATATACATACATGCATGTGTACAGACATACATATATTTACATATAATATGACGTAGCTTAGGGTGATATATTTTATTTATACATGTGTTTACATGCTGTTGCCCTCACCAATCGGTGATATCCCAAGAATGGGGAACTGTGCTTTTTGCCCTTTTTTGTATTCTTAGGGCTTGACTTATAGTAGGCACTTAATACATGTACATTGTTGTTGTTGATGATGATGATTGTATAGTATAATTTTAATTTTACTTTATGTATCTCCTGTATTTCAAAGTCCTACTCGGAAAGCTGGTCCTGGCCTGATGGTTACTCTAGATTCTCCAAGACTATGCCAACAGATCAAACATTCTGTCAGGTTCTAACAAGCCAGAAAGGTTTAATATATGGTCCTGGCATCAAAATGTGTCTGCTGTCTGAGGACCAGCCTAGCCAAGTACAGAGAGGTTCAGCAGCAGCAGATTGGCCACAGATGATGAATTATTTGGCCAAGGCAACTCTGGAAACAAAAAACTGCAAAATGGTCTTTAGACCGATCTGTTTCTGTAGAGAGAGTGGCAATGCAATGGAAGAGAGGGAAGGGGCTGCCAACTATTACAAAGCTGTCAGACCATCTACACACACTAATTTAGCTGTTAGGGCTTAGATGTGAGATCCTTATCAAATGACCAATGAGTTGCTGTGTTATTGGAAGGAATGAACCACATCAATATTAACATGCTCAGGATTAATGAAACCAGAAAGCATAATGGTGCTATAGCTAAATGGAAAAGGTTTTCCTAGGAAGAAAAAAAAAAAAAAAAAAGCAAATTAGTTGGATTTGTTTTCATAATATTACTAAACAAAGCAAGAAACATTATGAGATACTTGGCTTTGGCCATCTATCACCTAAACACCCTAAACCTATCATCTATCATCTAAACACCCATCAGCACTGGACTGGATTACAGCCCGATCCTCTGTAGGCACTATCTCAGGAAGCATGTACCAGAGCTCCTTGGATACTTCTGGGGAGCCCCAGGGACACATATGTCTAAATGCTGAAGATCCTTTTGCTTTAAGATTTCTAAACCTTCCCTTCCCCTTCAACTGAGCAGGAAGAGCTAATGAATTAATGAAATTTTGAAAGGAACTGTCTTATTCTCTGTTGCTCTCTCCTCTACCCATTTGACAAAACTATACATTCTTGAAAGAGTGATGGAGGAAATTGATGTCTTTCTTCTTAACACAGGATAAATATCAAACTATGAGTACATGGTAGCTAAAGCACATATGTGGAATTGGATGAGTCTGTACTCTTAGGATTTTAGTCTGTACTTTCTCCTTTATTTATTGAAAAATAGTGACATGATAAGCAATCCTGAGATGGTTGTGTCCAGTCTCAGAGGCAGCCTTGTGAATTTAAACAATCAGAAACTGGATCTGTTGTTCAGAGATCGGCAAGGGAGGTTTCTGCTTTGAAAAGGGTGACCTCTAATAAGGGGAGGAATGTTACTCTTAACCTGGAGGTAGTTGCTTTGGATAGTGCAAAGCAGAGGTGAAATGTGAAATAGCTACTTAATAGTTCTATAAGCTGTTTCATGTTCTAATGTTAAATCCCAAATTCTCAGGAAAGTAAAACAAGTTATTCTATTCTATTTGTATTGCATGGTTATGAGAGTCTTTTGTGTATAGTGTTTCTTTTGTGTGTTTCATACCTGATTCATATTATATATTGGATAACTTTCTATTCTTTCCTTTGAGGTAATCTTAAAAGACATAAATCAAAATTAAGGTTTAGTTATTTTTCCCCTGGACCTCTGGGGATTGAGATTCAAAGAGATGCAACAAAAACTCTAAATAATTTGGAGATCTGGCTTCTCTAGGATTGAACTTAATCCACAGTTGAGAGTTGCCTCTTAAGTAGAACAGTAAGTAACATAGTAGCAAGGATGTATTGTTAGATCAGTATTAGAAAGAAAATTCAAATGATACATCATATCTGTGGAAGAGGATGAAATAGATAAGTTCCATGAAGAACTTGCCATAATACTCCAAATCAAAGAAATACACAGATTATTGCTTCTTGACTTCAGTATAAATATTGAAAGAAGAGAAAAATGGTAAAAATTATGTTGAAAACTATAGTTTGAGATTAAAGAGTAAATAAAATCAAATACCTATAGACCACCAAAAAACTCACATAAATAAAATGAGAATTCTTGTGAATACATGTCTTCCCAATACTGAGGTCAAACTAGTTAATTATTATGTCACAGTTACACTCTTAGAATGCCATTCACTTTTTCTCTTAGTCATCAGAACTGAAGAGTTAGAGATGAATGTCCAAATTTCTAGAGAGAAAGCATAGTTGGGGAGAAGATCATGTGAAAGAGATCTAGGGAGAAAAAAGTCTGTGGTTCCCTCTTTGCAGAGGTGGGCACTTAAAAAATATGGAATACTTTATATTCTACCAGGCACAATTGATATATCCATTGTATTTAGTGAGTTACTTTTTCATTCTCCTAATAAAATAGATATTCAAGTCTCATTTTTATATTTCTTTTTAAGTATACTTTGTTACAAGGGATGACTTATAGGATGGTAGAGGGGGAAGGAATATATTTGGAAATGATGATGCAGAACAAAAGATACAAACAAAAGTAAGTCTTAAAATGAAAAGAAAAAAAATAAAACTTTTAGTAGATGGCAACTCAGTTGAGGCAACAGAGCAATGAAAATGGCTCTGTTGGTCTAGAATGTAGAAGATCCTAATCTTGGTAGAACTACCCTAAATAGATCATAGCTGTAGAATTTTTCTCTTGTTGAGTAAGACCTTTATGGAAGAATATTTGACAACCTGCAGTATGTCCAAAGGAGTGAGACTGGAATAGTGGAGAAATCAAAGACTATGTCATGGGAGAATGGGTTGAAGAAACTATATGTGTTTAACCTGGAGAAGAAGACTATAGAAGGATGTGATTATTGAATTCAAGTCTTCAAAAAAACTGTCATAGAGGGAGGGGTTTACATAGAACTAATAATAATTGGTGGAACTAAGAATCTTGTACCTTGATGGAAAATAATTTTTTAAAAATTCCTAATCTTAATTTAATGTCTGGCACTTTAGCAGGTGCTTAAATGCTTGCTGATTGATTTTTCTTTAGAAAAGGAGAAGTCTCCATCAATATAGGAATCCAATGGAGGAAAGATTTGTAAGTAGACAATATACAAAGAGACAAAAGAAAGTGACATAAATGCAAAGAACAGTCGTGGTCAAAAGAAGATAGTATTTCTAGTATCTACTTACTGCCCAATGAGAAGGCACTTGAATAAGGTCAGAGCAGCAGGGTTAGGACTCTGTCAAACCATAGGAAGTCACACCACCTTCTCATGGGTTGTCCAGGTCATGTTCTCAGAGGCAGTCTCATCTTAACCGGACTTCCTGTGGTTTGTCTTGGGTTAAAAACCACTCAACCAGGTGATAGACCCCACTCACCTTTCCTTCTCTCAGTATTGACCTTCCTTCTAACCAAGCCCTCTAGTGTGTCAGGACACAGTGCAGTCTTGCCAAATCATTGCCTTCCTCTCTCTGGCCCTCAATTCTCTGCTTTGGAAAATATTTTAGTACCTGATCCCTGAAGTACCTTTGAGTTCTCTAATAAAGCTATGAAGGGCACAAACATTATCTTCTTTGGCTATTACATCTTTTGCAGCTCTAAAACTTATGATCTTCTTCTTGTAAGAGTTCTGATGATGTTCTACAATATAGCTGGCTCCATACTATTGATCTAATCTCAGTTTCCCCTGATAGAACATTAGGTCCTTGAGGCCATAGATTGTTTAATTTATGTCTTTGTGTCCTCAATGAAGTGCATAGTATACAATATGCACTCAATAAATGCTTATTAATTTATGAATATATATGTATGTGTATATGTATATGTATAGATTTTATATATATATAATATATATGTGTAGATTATATATATATACATATATATGTATATATATGTGTGTGTATGTGTATATATATATATCTTAATTCATTATAACTATCACCTAAACTGGACAATTCAGTCTCATCGTGCCCTCTCTGGTCTTTGTGCTTTGTTTACATCCTCCTTACACCAGGTTTAGACTTTCCTGCAGGTTTCATAGAATAATGTGATCATAGATAAAAAAATGGAAGCAACCTAATTCCCCGTTTTGCAGATGAATAAATAGAGGCACAGATAGTTCATCAACTTATCCAAAGAAACAAAGATAGTGGATCATGAATTTGAACTCATATCACGGTTATACATAGTTATGGGTCACCATAGAGTCTCTAGGAAGACTATACTCCTTCAGGAAGGGTTAATAGCAATTATTTTCCTAGGCTGTTCCAGTTACATGCAGACCACCCAACCCAAGTTCTAGGCAGGCCTATGAAACCCACTATATCATAGCCTCCCACATGTTTCTGCCTCTCCCTTCCTTCAAGGGTCATGACATAGAATCTGAATTTGGAGATGAATGGGGGTTTAGAGAGAACTTGGAACAACTAACCTTCATTTTTCTAGAGGAAGAGGCTAGGGCTCAGAGAGGCTGCATATACAAAAATTATTAGCAGCAGAGGTGGAAGGTAAGTGTAAATCCTGATTCCAAAGAGTCTGGTACTTCTGTTATAGCACAATGCCTTTTAGTACCAGGGCCACTGCTTCCAGGAAGATGAATATGATTTCTCCTTTCTCATATTTCTCATAATACTTTGTTTAGCCCTCCTCTTTGCACTTAACTTCACTCTCCCCTTATATATTGCTTATGTACATGTCTTTTACCTTTTTAGATTGTAAGACCTTTGAGGTAAAGGACTGGGTGATTTTCATATTTTTATCCCTAGGATATAGGGCACAGGGTCTCAAATGTCTCAGATATTTAACAATTTTTTGTTGAATTGAGAACTAAAAGGCGTCTTGCAAGTCACCCAGAGTGATCTTCCTATTTTACAGATGAGAAAACTAAGGAACAGAGAGAATCAGTAACTTGCCAAATAAAAGCATTCCCTATTTGAGTTCTATATACTTAACTTTTGTGTCCTAGAAAGCCTACTTTCCTCATTCTTGGTGCAGCCTCTGCTCCCTCTTTTAAAAACCATCATTTCCCTAAACCCAGCAGATGACTATGTAACATCTATAGCAGGCAAGCAGCTGACAAAGCTCTTCTTGATAGTGGTATTTAAAAAAAAAGATATATTTATACCTGAAATGTACATCAGATGTCATTGAATCTGATTCCTTGAATGTAAGGCACAGAAAGGCATTGGGATAACAAATATGTTTGAACCCAGGTCCTCTGATTTCAAGACAGTGAGTTTTTTTTTTTCATTTATGCAATGTTTTTTATTCCCCCTAAAATGTGATTCAGTCTCCTAAACTCCATAACCCATGATCTCAGCCTCAGAGAACCATGGGAGGATAGCCAATTGTATGTGTCTCTGTATATTTGTGTCTGTGTGTATGGCATAAACCTGTCACCACATTCTCTCCCGGGCTTCTGGGAGTTTTCTTTCCTCTGCCGTGTTCTTTATCCACAATGATGCTGCTGCATTTTGAACTGGAGTGTGTGAGATTCATAATACAAATGTAAAATTTACTGGGAATAACTTTATTCCATGTTACCATAGGCAGGTTGGCAAGACACTTCATCCCATCTGAGTGTCAGTTTTCCCAGATGTTAGATGAGAGATTTTAGCCTAGATGAATTTTAAAGCCCTTTCCAGTTCAAAAATTGTCTTATCATTCTCTTAAGTCTGAGAAATAGAAAGAGTTCTGTATTTGAGGAAGTAGGTTCAAATTCCATTGCTGCCATTTACTCCCTCTGATTTTGGGTAAGTAGTTAGACCTTTTTGGGTCACACTTTTCTCATTGTTATCATTGGGGAGGGGAGAGAGAACAGAATACCTCTAAGGTACATTCCAAGTCTAAATCTATAATTGTATTATCTTTTTGACATATCACATCAGGAATAGTGTAGGGAACTGTTGGCCTTGGCTAGGAGTGTACCGGTGTTGGAAATTTGGAGCAGAGGGAGGACTAAGTGTGGGCAGTCTAAAGCACAGTTGGAAGGGCAGAGAACACAATTAAGAATACTTTTCAAATGATTCAACTTATGCACGTCTGTTCATTGCCATAGAGTGCATCCAAGGCATGGTGATGATGATATAGTGAATAAAGAGACAGCTTAGATCCAAAAAACCTGGTCCAAAGCCTACCTCTGACACATGGTAGTTGTGGTACCTCTTAGAACTCCAAGTCACAGAGAAGGTACTGACCTGTATTGATAGACTTGAGTTTGATTAGAGTGTAAGCTACATGCAAGAATCATGTTCTTTGCCTTTTTTTTTGAATCCCTACTATTTTTCACAGTGCCTAGAACATAGAAGGTATTTAATTAATGCTTGTTGACTTAATTTTCCTCATTTAGAAATTTTCCATTCCAACCAAATCCCAAGTCCCAATCCCTAATTGCTGCCATCCCAAAGTACAATGTGAAGCTTTTGAGGGTTAGAAACTATTTAATTTTTTTTTTATCCTACTTTCCCAAAGCCTTGCTCAGAGTCTGGCACATATTAGGTGCTTAATAAATAATTATTGAATTAAATCCAATTTCATGCCAACTATAGAACATGTGAGTATTTATTTTATAGTAAGTCAAAGCTCATGGGTTATGGGGCAAGTAAAAACCTGCCAGTAGACGTTAAGACCATAGTCTTTATATGGGGGTTAAATTATGTTGATGCTTTCTTTGGGAGAGGGGATGGGATATGTGATATATGTGGTGTGTGTGTGTGTGTGTGTGTGTGTGTGTGTGTGTGTGTGTGTATGTATATTGTGCATTGTGATAGGGAGAGACTGATTTTTGGACTGGCCAAATTTCTACAGTGTATTGTCCTGTCTCTAGTGAACAAAGGAACTTCAACCCAGATTAATGAATGAAAAATGGATTGTGCTAAACCTTTCTTTACTTTTGGAGTTAAATACAGATTTATTTGCCTTTTGGTCTCTAGCTCAAAATGGCTCCTAGTGAAGGTATATGACCTCATAATCTTGTCTCTCAGTCTCAAGAAGAAAGTTTCATTCTCCAAATTTAGTGAAATCCAAGAAGCTATATCTGTATAAACCTTGAGAAATTCCAATTCTTTTAACACTTCATATAATCTCCTAAATAAACAAAGTCCTTGCTATTTAGATCCCAGGTGTTGAATAACAAGAGGAACCCTGGAAATAATTAATTTAATATATGTTTTCCACCAAGTCAGTGAATACATGATGTCAGATATAAGACTCAAAGGATTTACCTGAATTAAATATAGCCCATGTCCCTCTACTCTACAATTGTTGGCTGACCTACCGCAGAGTAAGACAGGCCTTTAGCTTGTGCTATGTGGAGGCTACCATTGCATCACTGCCCAGTTTTAAGTAGCATAGATCTTACTAGAAGATTAAAGCAAATCCTCTAGTTTTGTTGGGGGGATGATTGTATTTTTGTCAGACTTTCTTGGCCTTCTTTCCTGCCTTTGCTTCTCCAGTTTTTCCATTACCCAATTTGAGATTTCATCATCCCAGATTTGTAACATGATCCACACATTACAGAAAAGAACATCATAGGCACATACATGATATATAAATGCATGTGCTCACACACATGTGTGTGCAAGTAAGAGAGGATATAATTGTAATGTATATTATACATACAACATATGCATCTGGGTATGTATGTATATGTTTACACTCAGAGTACTTACAAATATATCTCCAGATTTTGGACTTGTGATTTCATCAGTGTGTAGAAATACAAATGAAGAAATATCGAAATTGCTTTCACCAACCAGAATGGCATCTTGTCTGTCTATGATTTGTAGCTTCATACATATATGTATATAGATATGATGTATATACTATATAAAATGCCTAGTCTTAGAGAAATATCTGGGTTAACGTCCTCCTTCTGACATATGAATGAATGAATTTACAAGATTTTATTAAGTATTTACTATATGGCAAACACTTTGTTAATTACTGAGGTTACAAATATAAAACCAAAAATGGGTCCCTGCCCTCTAGAAGCAATTGGAACAACAACATGCATAGCATAATGGTTGCCAAAGAAGAGAAATTTAGTCTTAAAAGTTACAAGGATGGTGAGTGAGGCCATAGGAGTGTAGATTGACACATCCCAATCAGGAACAATGGCAGAGGTGATTTGGTCATGGTTTATGATTCCAAAACTGAAAAGAAGGAGGTCAGAGAAAAGGTTCTCATGCAGTGGGTCAGAGTAATAAGGCAGGAAACAAGTAGGAAGTGGCTTGAGAGGAGGGAGTAAGATAAACCAGAGCTAGGACTTTCCTGAAATAGTGGTCAAGAAAGGCAATTATAAATCAGGAGAGTGGAAGTTATTCTGAATCATGATCTCTATTGTGGGCCTAGTGGTTGGCAAGTAGGATGTAGATGAAGTGATACTTGGAATCATTTGTCTAATGTCACACAAAGTTATGGATGCTCACATGCATTTATGTATATGTATATATATATGTATGTATACATACATACATATACACATACACACATATAATACATATATATATATATATATATATATATATATATGGCTGTGTAATGCATCCATACAATTAAATAGCTTAATGTTGCACTAATATTTTTGAGACAACTGTGTAGAGAGAGGCAGCTATACATGCAGAAAAGGAAGAATGGACAGGTGTTAATCCCACTTTCCTTCCTGGTAAGAGTACATATTCATGTATTTACTATATTCCAGACCATGCATGTCAATGCAGAAATTGGTTATAAGACTGAGGCTATCTAGCCCAGAGAAAAGACACAGAAGGAATATGATCATAGTCTTTAAGCATAAAACTTCTATAAAGAATAGGGATAAGAATTGTTCTGCTTGGACCTAGAGGGCAGAATTAGAAGCAAGACAAATAAATGAAAGTTATATAAGAAATATTTCGGTTTCATGTAAAGAAAAATTTCTTAGTTATTTGGGCACTCCTAAAGCAGAATGAAGTACCTCAGCAGACAACATGTTGTATTGGAGGTCTTTAAGAGAGATCTGAATTACCTTTTGTTGGAGATACTGACCTCATCCTATACTTGTGGTATCTCCAGAGGATTTTTTCTAAGACCGAGATTCTACTAAAACTGAATACAATTCTAATAATAATAGCTATTATATAGGTGTGTATTATATATATATATATATATATGTATATATACATATACATATGCATGTGTGTAAATACAAATATATGTGTTTTATATATATATATGTACATATATATAACACATATATTTGTATTTTTGTATGTACACACACACACACACACACACACATATATATATATATATATATATATATCACTTATTGGCCTACATATAGGTCCCATTTGGTTCTCACAACAATTCCAAGAAATAGGAATTTTGCATATAAGGAAACTGAGGCAAACAGAGATTGAGTGACAAGGCCAGAATTGCACAGCCAATAAGTGCCTGAGGCAGGATTTGAATTGAGTCTTCTTGACTCTAAGTTCTACACTCTATAAATAATTCCACTTAGTTCTTATTTACAGAATACCCTGTAATATTTAATCAAACAATCATGTTCCTTATGAAAGGGAGTGAAGGAAAAGAAAGCCCAGACTTTCTTCTAAGAGTTATAATACTTACATTATTTGTTTTTGAAAATGATATATGAGATAAGGCAATAATTATATGATTAGAAAGTAAATTTTCTTTCTGTGAGTACTCTGGGGAAACCCCTTTATCTTCAAGCCTGAAGGGGTTTATTCCTACCATTACTATATTCTAAAGCTTCTATGCATACTCTCAACATTCAAGCTCCTGAGGGTAACTGGTGTGAGTTTCTCTAAGTCCTTATTTTGGGAAAGAAAATGTCTTCTTGAACGTGATACTGGAAGCTTGTTCTTACCCAATCTGCCTCCCTCCTACACAGTACTGAAACCTTCCCACCTAGAATTGGCCAGCAAACCTCTCCTCCCCATCCCTGCCCAAGAATTGTGGAGAGCTTCCAATGGTTCCAGAATTTGGAATTAGCTACAAAATTAATTACATTTTAATTACCCAAGACCGAGATCATCAGCTATCTGTTCACTATTTTTATACCAACTGTTAGGTAACGATGTATAATTTGCAAGTATAAAGTAGAGTAAATAATTATCCTAAGGATCATTTGAAGCCATGACCCCTGTTTTTTTAATCTTTTAAACTATTGATTCTTTCTGAAAATGCAGTTTTCTTGTCTATAGCAATAGTTATAGGTAAAACAAAAACTGAACTAAGAAGATGACATCTGCCCCCGAGGAATTTGGAAATTGTTAAGTAATGGGTACTGCTACATGTTTGAAAGTGTTTGACTTTAAATACATGTTTAGTAACATTTCGTTCTCTCATTGGGAGGTACCTACGTCTGAACAGGCAGCAACATAAGAAACTACATGTCATTTGCCCTAGATCTTGAGCTCATTTTGCCCCATTTTCTGTTCATAATGACCTATTTGTGAACTCAACCTATAAAGCAGAATAAGTTTTGAGACAAATGTAAAGTCCTGTACTTTGGTTCAAGTAATCAATTGCATGAGGTCAGATTGAGGGAGATTGTTTTAAAACAAAGGAAAAAAAAACAACTGAGAGATTTAGTGGATATCAGGTTCAGTGTGAGACAATGATGAAGACAGACAAGAAAACAAATATGACTTTATTTTAATAAATCAGTGATCTCACAACGATGGTACTCCCTTTACCAGTACAGATGAGCAAATGACAAACCATCCATACATTTATTTTCATCTGTGCAATTCTTAATTCTTGTTCATGTGATAAGATAATGGATTCAGAGTTAGAAGGGATCTCTCACTTCCTATAAAGAAACTGAAACCCAGAGAATAACTTTCCCAAAGATACACAGATTATAAGTGACATTTAAGTTATATTTGAATTATAAGTGACATTCAGATTTGCACTTGAACCCAGATTTGCTCACTCTGATTTTAGCATTGTTTCCGCTGTGCCAGTCTACCTCTATAGAATTGTCAGAAAGGATCAATTTAATTTATTATATACCTTCCTTTGTTTATTTTAATATTTCAGGTTATCAGTGCATCAATTGGGTTAGTCATCTGTTTCTTTATATGACCATCTTACATCCTTTTTCTAGTTATATTTTTTTCATCAGTTTGGACCTTTTACAACTATTCTGTTCGATAATTATTTGATTATATCCAATATAATTATTTCCATTTGTCTTTGGGTTCCTTATAACTTTGATTTTTCTGAGATCATACTGTCCAGTGGTAGATTTATAGCTATCTAGTACTCCAGGGAGAATAATAGGACTAAACAAAAAAGTTTTCACATGACTTTAAGTTGCATGAATAGAAGCATTGTAAAAAGAATGAGGAAAATAACGATAGTGATGATCCTGGCTATCTTTTGCCTTAGGTCAGGCCCAAGCTGGATGATTGTGTCCAAGTTTAGTCACCAATTTTAGAAAAGACCTGGATAAATTTGAATTTATTCAGAGAAGAACAATGACAGTGATGAAGTATCTGGAGGCCCATTCATACAAAGCTGGGTTAAAGGAAATAGTGATGCTAGTCTTGGTTAAGAAATACTTGGAAGGAAAAACACGTTTATTAAGTATTATTTGCTAGGTACCATGACTCATGCTTTGCATATATTATCAGGTTTTCTCCTTACAAAAACCCTAGTTAGGTACTTTTATTATACCCATTTACAGTTGAGGAAACTGAAGCTGGGTCACAAAGTTAGTAAGTATCTGAGCCTACATTTGAATTCAGCTCCAAGGACATCTAACTGCCTTGTGAGGGACAGAGAGTAGAGCAAGTGGGAGGGGAGTAGACACACACAAATCATGGTCTTAAAATATCTTAAAATTTGTCATGTGGATGTGAAGTTAAAATAGGTTTTTTGCCTCAGGGAACAATTGGCAAAAATTATGAAGATATAAAATTTAGCTCAATTGAAGGAAAAGCAAAGAAACGAACTCCCTAATAATTAGATCTGGTGAAAAGATGAATGGGCCATCCTAAAAATTTCCCCATCATTAGAAATCTTTAAGTGGAGGCTGGACAATGTCTTATCTTGAATATTTTAAAGGAGATTCTCAGTTAAGTATGGTGTAGGCTCACTAGTAAGTTAGCAAGTTAATTAAGCATTTACTATGTGCCAGGCTGTGCCAAGTGCATAAGTCCAAGTGAATAAAACAGTTCCTGATCTCACCTTAGATTCGAATAGGTGATAACAACACATGAAGAATTGGAAAGGGCAATGGGGGAAGGAATATGTCTGTATGGGGGCAAATCATCCAGTGTGGAGGTAGAGGAGACCACATGAACCAGAAAGGGAAGTGAGCAGCCTAGCTGGGGCCGGGCTCCTATCTCTGTTTCTTTGTTTCTCTCTATCTCTGTCTGTCTGTTTGTCTCTGTCTCTATCTCTGTCTCTTTCTCTCTTTGTCTCTCTGTTTCTGTCTCTTTTTGTCTCTCTAGCTTTCTCTCTGTCTGTGTATGTGTCTCTCTATGTGTCTATCTCTGTCTTTGTCTTTGTCTCTGTTTCTCTCTGTGTCTGTCTCTCTGTCTCTGTCTCTCTCTCTTTGTTTCTGTCTGTCTGTGTTTGCTGTCTGTCTGTCCTTCAGTTGAGTGAGTCCTATTATTTAAAATGTTGCTCCTTAGCAGAGTTAACAAGGATTTTTGTTTCAGGGCTCTCTAATATACAATGTTGCCCATGGAGATTATTTTGGGTCTTATCCTCCTAGACCAGGAGAATTGTTGATTTCCTACCCATCAAGGAAGCTAGGGACAGTATCTTTTCTAAACTTTGCATCATCTCAATACCTAGTATGCTGGGATGGGCTTAAAGTTTTTTTTTTTTTTTTTTTGTTTTTTTTTTAATGAATGAACGAATGAAACAGTTATATTTATCCTCAATTCAAAATTTATTCCTAGTGAATATACAGAATTTAGGTCATGGTTAGAACTGAAGGCCAGCTAAGTTGCATAGTAGAGTGTTAGGTCTGCAATTGGGTAGATTCATTTCTTGAGTTCAAACCTGGCCTCAATTACTTACTAGCTATGTGACCCTGGGCAAGTCACCTCACCCTGTTTGCCTCAGTTTCCTTATCTGTAAAATGAGCTAGAGAAAAAAAAAAGGCAAACTATTCCAGTATCTAAAACCCTTAAAAAAAAAAAAAAAAGACTCAGACATGACTAAAAAATAATGAGAATTGGAAATTGGGAAACAGGAACTTTTGCTTTGCCCTGTCCATGATGCTTAGGTAGAGCCAGATAGACACATGTATGTGTGAGTATGTTCACACAACGAGGCGCTGACATGATCTGGGTGAGGTTGATAGATGGGTGCTCATAATTTATTTAGGAAGCTGGACACTTGACACCAGAAGAATGCTCCGGAGAGGCTCCAGGATGCCCCTGTTGGGGAAATGTCACCTTTCAGATAGAGCTATTGATTTACAGTCATATCCCAAGTACACAGCATTCTGCCTGAACAAAACAGGAAGCTCTGAGCGTCCCAGCTTGTCTCCTGAAGGAGAGGGCGAAGTCAGGCAGGGATGGTATCATTTGTCGGAAGGTAGCATTTCTTTTTATATACTTAATGGTTTCCCATTGACTTGTATTCTTGGTGCCAAGAATTGAAGAAAAAGAAGAGAAGAAATGGAAGTAAAAGCAGCAGGGGCTAGGGAGTTGGGGCCCCTCTCCTGACCTTCTAGGGGGAGAAAGTAGCCTCATCTATGCCCCTCTAGGCATATTTAAAAGCCGACATAGATGGGCATCTCAGACTAAATTACACATATTATCTGATTGCCTATAAGTCTAGAATTGTCCTCGTAAGCTAGCCAGAGATCATGTTATAATAAAAGTAATAGAAATAATAATAACAAAATACGGCTAATAACTAACATTTATAAAGCACTTCAAAGATTGCACAATATCTGGTATTATCTCATTTATTATCATTATTATAAATATAATGTCTTAAGCTTTCCAAAGTATAATGTATATCACCTCATTTGCTAACAACAACAGCAATGATAATATTTCCATGGAACTTTAAATGCTTAACATATGTTCCTCATTTATCAAAAACAATAATAATTAGCATTTCTATAAAAGCTTAAGGTTTATAAGGCATTTACTATTATTTCATTTACAATGAATAATAATAAATATTTATAGAGTGCCTTAAGGTTTCCAAAGCACTTTACATGCCATCTCATTTTCTAATATTAATGATAATTAGTATTTACATAAAACTTTAAGGTTTACAAGGTGTTTTATATATATCTCATTTATTAATAATAATGATGAACAGAACACTGGGAAATTAGTGTAAACTGAGAGCATTATTTTTTTTGTTTTGTTTTGTTTTTCTTCCCAGATTATTTTTACCTTCCGAATACAATACTTCCTTTGCAACAACAACAACAAAATTCGGTTCTGCACATATATATTGTACCTAGGATATACTATAAGATATTTAATATGTATGGGAATGCCTGCCATCTAGGGGAGGGGGTGGAGGGAAGGAGGGGAAAAATTCGGAACAGAAGGGAGCACAAGGGATAATGTTGTAAAAAATTACCTATGCATATGTACTGCCAAAGAAAATGTTATAATTATAAAAATTAATAAAAAATAATAAAAAATAATAATAATGATGATAAGCATTTGCATAGTACCTTAAGGTTTCCAGAACACTTGACATGTAATCTTATTTGCAATTATTAATAATAAAATTTATATAGAATTTTAAAGTTTATAAGGTCTTTTTCATACTTTTCATTAATAATAATAATAAGTATTTTCATAATGTCTTAAGGTAACCAAAGCACTTTATATGTATGTAATCTTATTTGCTATTATTAATAATAATCATATTTATATAGAGCTTTAAAATTTATAAGGTCTTTTTATGCTATTTATTAATAATAATAATGACAAACATTTTCATAGTGTGTTAAGGTTTCCAAAGCACTTGACATGTAATCTTATTTGCTATTATTAATAATAATATTTACATAGAACTTAAAATTACATAAGATCTTTTTCATGTTATTTATTATTATCATTAATAATAATAATAAATATTTTCATAGTATCTTAAGGTTTCCAAAGCATTTTTCTTGTAAACTCACTAACTAATAATAATAGTATTTATGTAGAATTTTAAGCTTTACAAAGCCCTTTATACATGATACTTCATTGGACAATAATTCCAAAGTCAAAAATGTAAATATTAATACTAACATGGAGAAGAGGATCAAGGCTGGCTCCAGATTTTGAGTCCTGCCTCAGAATCAAACTAGCTGAATGATCCTGAGCAAGTCCCTTGATATCTTAGAATTTCAGGTTCTTCTTTAAGACTTGCAATAGCAGAACAGAAGGAGTCTACTCACTGGAATTCCCTAGAGCAAGGAAATCACAAGTTGGTCAGGTTACTCCCCCATCCCAAAATGAAAGAGTTGACATTTATATGTCATATTGAGGTTTATGAACCACTTTATTTATATACACTGTCTTGATCACTCTGAGCTAGTTAGTACAAGTATTGTATCCCCATTTCACAGATGACAGTATTGAGGCATCAGAGGGGTTGACTTGTTAGAACTTGTCAGAACTGGCATTTAAACCTTCCTGGTACTGGCTGACTCCAGGTCCAGCCCAAGGCCATGCTGTTTCCTCAACTTGAATGTGCCTCCCATTTTGTGGGAAATGATGTCTCAATGACTCTTATAAAATATAGAAGACTTGAGATGTTTAAAATTAAATAGACCAAGAGCATCATATGCTCAAGGAAGAGTATCTGGGTGGGAGATAGACTGGATGAGTTGGCCAGGCTTTTTTGTCTTTCATTTCAGTAAGTCTTTGGTTCCCTAAAGGAACATAACAGCCATGGGCCAGAGAACCTGAATAAAAATTTCACTTGGTTTAAGCTCACCGGACTGCACCAAATCAATTGATAGGCAGAGCCAAAGACTGGACTTATAAAGAAATCCAAAGGAGTGAAACCCAGGCTGTGTTTCTTAGAGGAAATAATATTACTTGTTGTTCAGGCTGTTTCCTTGTGAAGGCACTTTTCTCTGAATTCCCACCTAGGAGATGAGCATTGACTTTCTGAGTGAGAAAGGGAAGCATATTCTTCCAGGGGACACTGAGGAAGTGGATGAAAAGCAGGAAATTTATCTGGTAATTCCTATTTCTCCCCACCAAGGCTTTCCTTTTACAAGGAATCTTTCTTGCTCTTCCCTCTTGTGCAGATTCCTGGATTGTTGGATAAATTGCTTGTTCCTGCCTTGCTGACAGGAAGTCACATGAAGGTCTCCTTGGGAGGCTTCCTCAAGGCCATCTGCTCATTGCTCAAAGGTGGCTTCTTTTGGAATGTTTCCCCACAAAAAAAAGTTAATAAGGTAATGTCAAAATTCCAGGACTGTCAGGAGGAAGAGTCTTGCAATTCATGGGAGTATAGGAGTATAGGAGTCAAGAAAACCTGTGAACAAGTCATGACTTGGGCTGTGTTGTTTAGTCGCTCCAGTTATGCCTCAGTCTTCATGATTCCATTTGGTATTTCCTTGTTAAAGATACTGAATTGGTTCATCATTTCTTTTTCCAAGCCATTTTACAGAAAAGTAAACTGAGGCAGTTAAGTGATTTGCCCAGCTGAGGCCAGATTTGAACTCAGGAAAAATCTTCCTGACTCCGGGTCCTCTACTCTATACATTGTCCCATCTAGCTATCCTCAGGCAGTATATTTTAGGCAAATCATCTGAACTCTCTATGCCTAAATCTCTTCATCAGCAAAATGTGATATAATAGTAGTACTAGCAGTAGTAGTACTTAATGCCAGTGTTTTAGCAAAGGACCACATACCACCTGCTTGCAACACTGTTAGTAATTACAGAATAGATTTTTCTTCCATTCTCTCCTCTTTCTTCTCCTTCTTTCATATTTCTGTATCTATAATACAAATTGATCTGATAAAATCAATCTTTTGTTTTAAAAAAATTTTCAAAGGTTCCCCTTATCTAACAAATAAAGTTTGAAATAATCTGCCTGGCATTCGATGCTCTCCACAATCTGATACTCTTCTATTTCTCACCTTTTAAATATTGTTTCCCTCTCTGAAATAGTTTATTTTATTAAATATCTTTTGCCTGTTCCTTTTTCCATGTCTTTAATTATGCTGTGTCTATAGAATCCTGTCCTTTTTCTTTCTTTGCCTACTGATTTCTTAACTATCTTTAAAGTTCCACTCAAATATCACTTTCTCCAGAAAGCCTTCTCTTATTCCCTCTTATTCCTTGATCTCATTGTACACAGGTCTTTACATCTCTTGATCACCCTGAAAATGGTAGAATATAGTTCTCTGTGCCTTGTCCCTCTCTTAGACTGTAAGCTTCCTAAGGGCAGGAAAATCTGCCTTATTGGGAAACATTTTATTTTCTCCCTTCCTTTTTCCTTTTATCACAGAATATACTTCATAGGCTCATCGTACTTGGAGCTGGAAAGTTCCTTGGGCATTATCACCCAACTGGACACTTCCTAGTTGTGTGACCTTCAGCAAACCACTTAATCTCTGTCTTCTTCAGTTTTCTCATATGTAAATGGAGATAATAATACTTCTTAGAGTAGCCATGAAGATAAAGTGAGATATTTATAAAGCACTTTGCAAGTCTTAATATGCTATACGAATGCTAGCTGTTATTATTATATTATAGATTTGGAAACTGAGATACAGAATGGAGAAAGTAATTTGCCCAAAGTCACACAATAGATAGGCTTTGGTTTCAACTGAATTGAAATATATTGAATGAATATCAGAACTAACACCCAATTCTAAGCTTCCTGATTCCCAATAATTAGCTCTTATATTTTCTCTCTTTCCCAGTGACCTGGATCAACAGTCATATTCTTCTTGGTAATTTAGGTTAAAGTACTACTTTTCCTCCATTGCAGGTGTATTTTTGTAAAATCAGCAAAATTTCTACATTTTAATTAAAGTATGCTTTAATGTGTCTTCATTTTGGAGATTCTACTATTTAGCAAATGGAATGAAGATTTTTTAAAATACATTTTATTCAATTCAACAGACACATGTTAAATATCTTTTTATACCCAGGACATTATGTTAGGCACCTGAACCAGATGGAGTACAGTTTAGAAAGGTATTGTTCCTGACCTCATCATAGAAAGTACTTCATAGTGCTTTCATAGTGACCTGACATCATGGAGCTCCTAGTTTAATAGGAGAGTAAACAAGGACAGATCATTATAATAGAGAATTTATGTATAGTCAATCTAGATTTACTAGGTGCTTTATAAACATTTCACTTGAAGAGATGCCAAAAAAAGTTTTGAGTCTCAAAGGGGAAAATGATTATTCCTTATAGGAGGTAGGAAGGTTGTTATTGGAAGACAACCTTCCTACCTCCTATAAGGAATAATAGCATTTCAATTAAGTTTTAATCATTAATTGAATGGGAATATAACAGGAAAAGATGGGGAGAAAAAACTTTTCAGGCAAAGGGAACTGTCAAAGCAATTAATGGAGGTAGGAAATTACAGAGCACAGAGGGTAGCCTTGTCTGTCTGGACCACCTAAGTGGCAATAGTTGATAGAGTGCTGGACCCAGACTCAGGAAGTATTAAGTTCAAACCTTCTGTGATCCTGGGCAAGATATCTAACTTCTTTTTGCCTCAATTTCCTCAGCTGTAAAATGGTGATAATAATAATAATAGAGCCTGCCTCCCAAGGCTATTGTGAGAATGTGAGGGGAAAATATTCATAAGGTGATTTGCAAACTTTAAAAAGCCATATAAATGCTAGCTGGAAAAGAGAAAGCTGAAAAGGTGAAGGTAGTTAATTTAATAGAATGGAGGAGAAAGGGAGGATTTTCCCCAGGATTATAGATGTAGAGGATAAGTAATTTACAGATTTCATTATCTATAGCATTTAATGTTACAGAGGAAAAAAGTGAGACCCAGAAGTCAGGGACTTGTCTCAGATCACAGAATTCATTTGGGGACCAGAGCTGTGTAAGAATCCAGTCCTCTGTGGCTCTCTTCAGCAATGAGAGGATCCAAATAAGTTCCAATTGATTTGTAATGAACAGAACCAGCTACATCCAGAGAAAGAACACTGGGAAATGAATATGAACCACAATATAGCATTTCTACTCTTTCTGTTATTGTTTGCTTGCGTTTTTGGTTTTTCTTCTCAGGTTATTTTTACCTTCTTTCTAAATCCACTCTTTCTTGTGCAGCAAGATAACTGTATAAATATATATATATATATATATATATATATATATATATATATATATATATATATATATATATAGTATTTAATATATACTTCAACATACTAAAAAAAAAAAAAAAAGGAATCCAAGTCCTCTAATGTCAAATCTATTGATTTTTTATAATTTTCTATTCACTGTACCATAACTGATGACAGAAGGCAAGCACTTTTTGTTATTGCTTTTAAGTTGTACTACTTTGACAACTCCTATTCAATAAAAAGTTACTAAGGAAAAAATTAGATTTTACCCTAGGTTTATTGCTTGGTTATTCAGATAGTTGTGCTTATGACTCCACACCCAGACTTACTCCATAAATAGGACTAAGAAAGGTTAAATGTCTGGCAACAAGGACCAGCTATTATCAAATTCATAAATTAGGATCTTGTTTGCAGTATAACTCTTTTATTAGCTTTAAGTAAAACTCAGTATCTTCCTGGGAGATAGTCTACAAATATAGGGACAGAAGGCGGATCCCAACTAGGAAATTTAAGACTTGCACAATTCGTGAAATTCAAGCGCATTATCTCTTATTGAGAGGCATTCCTGGCTATGATAAAATGCGATCTCAATTTAAATAAACAGATGTTTTCCCTTGACAACAGAAGAGCAAGCAGGCTTCGGTGAAAGAATCTACTAATTCTTGTTTTAGGCCCTTACTGAAACTGTTTTTTAGTTCACAGATAGAGTGGACAGAAATATCTGAGAGATATTCTTCCTTTATATTTTCATGTTCTATTTCACTGGCCTCATTTCTCCTTTCATGTTCTAGTGGAGAGTCCAAATGTTTGTTGAGTGAATAAAAATATCCTAAATATTCTCTCCAGTGCAGGTGCAATCTTGTTAGATTTGGAGACAGAAGACCTGGCTCTTCCATTTACCCCAGATGATCTTAAAAAAATCAATTATCCTCCATGGGAACCAACTATCCTCATCTATAAGGGTTGTATGAACTCTAAATTTCCATGCCAGCTATCAATCTCTAATTTATGATTATTTCATTCCTGTACTAAAAACAACAAAATTAAAACAAAACAAAAACAAAACACCAAACCCTTTTAGTAGCTCCTTTTTTGTCTACCTAAGAAAATATAAACTTCCTATTCTAAGTGAAGGGCAGTATGGCTCCAATTTACCCATTCAACCTTATCTCATTCCCTTTCACAGATTCAACCCTCTTGCCAAATGGGATTACTATTCTTTGCAGTTTTCAACCTAAAATTCTTCTCTCCCCATGCTTTGGTCATATCCTCTAGGTTTGGAGGGAACTTTCTTTCCTTTTTCCATCTCAATCTTTATTTGTTTAAATTATCCCTTTCTTCCAAGGCTCAGCTCAGTCATGCTTCCTCCATGGAGCCTTCACTTTCTAGCCATCTGTATGTTTATTTTCCCCTTCCTGTCCCCATTCCATTATGGAGCTTCCCAGCTGGTCTTGTGTCATCTGATCACAGGATTTAAAACTAGAAGTGGATTTTAGAGATCCACTTCATTCTACACCCAAATCACCTGGGGTTTCAAAATATTTGTTGAATGACCTTGAATGAGAGGGTAGACATCTTTTGTCTTCAGATGTCTCCAAGCTTTTTCCCCCTCTCATGTTTTTCTTTTTCCTTTTTCTTTCTTTCTTCCTTTTTCTTCCTTTTTTTTTTTTTTTTTTTTTTTAGGGAATGTGTTTGGGACTTTGAAGACAGAAAATTGCCCCATTAATCCAAAGCAAAGAAACTGATCAGTCTGTTTTACAAATATCAAGTCATTGGCAGGGAATCCATCTGTCTCTCCCCTCTGAATTTCTGCAGTGTTAAAGTTCCCACCTTGCTTGCAGTACTTTGTAGTGGTGATGGGGGCTCAACCGCCAAAGTGGAAGGCTGTGCAATCAAACTTACAGGGAGACAGTAGACTGTGATTGTCATCAGCTGCAGCTCATTATTCTGTCAAGGATGCCTTGTGCCAATCGATGGGAGACAATGCGTAATCACTTGGAACTGATTGCAAATCACTTTGCATAAAGAAGCCTGCGGAACCCTTGGCAGCCTACCACGTGGCCTTCTTGCCCATTCCTGGGTGCTAGTAGCCCCATGACTTCATTTATACATTCTAGGAGCATGCAATAAGATGGCAGCTTCTTCTTCCTCCCCCCACAGTAGGCTGAGCAGTTGAATCTGTTACACCAAATCCTGTTCCCTGGTGAGCCAGGACTTTTGGATGACAGAAACAAAGATTATAATTGAGGAAACTGAAAGATCTCTTTCAGCTCTTAAAATAACCAGTGAACCTTAAAGAAAACATGGACAGAGGAGTGTTTTGGTTTTGTTTGTTTGTTTTGTTTTGTTTTGTTTCTGGTTTATTTATTTTTGATTGTTATAGATGAGGATCAGGTACTTTGGAGGATTACATTATCTCAAAAGATAATCAAGGTACAATGGGGAAAAAAAAAAAACTTGGACTAGGAGTCAGGAGACCTGGCATTTAGTCCTGGCTCTGTCATAACTATATGATTTAGGGTGAGTTAAATCCTCTGGGTTTCAAGATAGGAATTTTTACAAAAATGATGATCTGATTAGGACCATATGATTTGGAGTTGGAAAGGGCCTGATAGATCATCTTGTTCAGCATTTCTTAACCTGAAGTTCATGAACTTCTTTTAAAAATCATATGTATACACACACACACACACACACACACACACACACACACATACACATGGATTTCCCTTGTAATCCTGTAATTTTCATTTTATTCATTTAAAAATATCTAAGAAGCGATCTAGAGGCTTCACTAAAATTAAAAGGGTACTATGATACAAAAAAATGTTAAATGATACTGATCTAGTTCACTTCATTTTGGAAGTAAACCACTGAAGGATAGAGCATTTAGAAGGTTTACCTCATGTCACATAGCTAGTAAGTGGCAGAATCAGGATTTGAACTCATTTCCTGAGACTTAACATCCAGGGTTTTTCCCATTATGCCACATTACTTGCAAGGCTTTATGAAACATTTTGCCCCAAGTCCCATGGATACTAACTGTGTTGTTAGCCCTAGAAGGGGCTGAGGAGTCACCTTGCCCAACCACTTCATCAGACATTCTGTATGAGAGCAGCAATTGTTTAATGAGAAAAACACAAGACTGAAGGGGAAACTGGTTTTGGGTCTCCGATCTGTCATGAACCAGTTTTGTGACGCAGGTAAAATAATATCAGTACTCTGGACTTTAATCACATCTATTAAAGATAAAGGAATTGAACACAGTGTTCTTGAAGGTCCCATCCAACTTTTCCAGTCTAAGAAACTCAGGTTGCTTCCAATATTCCAGAAGTCTGTTCAAACAACTTTGTTGTTATGTGGTTCCCATCTTCTCCGATGAAAAACAAAGAAACAATAAACAAGCCAAACAAATAATTTTCATAGATAGTTAAAAGATATAAGGCATGACCATTTGGGGAAATGGAACAAATTTTAGCATATTATTATAATGATATATTATTATGTTGCAAGAAATTATGAATATGATAAATACAGAGAAGGATGGGAAGACTTGAATAAACTGATGCCAAGTGAAAAAAGCAGAAAACAATGTGCATAATATCTAAAACAGTGTGAAAATCTTCCCAAACTCCTTGACCATCTCCTCAAGGTAGCAGGTGCTCAAGTTATGAATGCTCTAGGTATGAGCACTGATGCTCACATCTTTTTCTCTCCTACATCTAGATCCATGGTCAAATCAGCTTACCATTGCTCCCAAGAGGAACCCGTAGGATACCACTCACCAATTCGGTTAATACCTCTTTCAGGACACCTTTCTTCTTTGTATATAGTTTCCTGACTCAACTGCGTTCTCCTTGAGAGCAGTACCTTTGGTTTTCTAATTGACAGATGCACTTATTTATTCAAATACTTATTTATTTATTCAAAAAAATTTTAAACAAATGCCATGAAATTGCAAAGACCAAATTTGGATCCAAAAAGCAATATAAGAACATTAATAAAAAATGTTGCAGACTATATTGTGGAATAATAGCTTTAAGACAGGGCATATTTTTGGTGTCATGAACCTCTGTGGCAGTCTGCTGAAAACCATGAATCCTAATTCTAAATAATGCTTTTAAATATATAAAGTAAAACACATAGGATTACAAAGGAAACTAATTAAATTGCAATAAAGATATGACTTTTTTTGTCCACATCCAAGTTTACTCTCTTAAATCAATTCATGGAATGACCCTAGGTTAAGAATTTCTGCTATGAAGGAAGACTTTTTCAATAAGTAGGTTGGGACTATTGAGCTACTTTTCTTTCTCTTTTAAATTCTTTATTATGAAGGTCTCCCTGAGAGGAAGGGAGAGAAATGCATTGGGAAATATAGCTTATATAAAAACACAAGATATCAATAAAATTTATTTCAAAGAGGCATGGGTCACTCTTTTGTTGGGATTTCATGGGAATGGGAGACTTGATTTTGAGTTTTATGACTTGCCAGGCTACTTTCATGCACAGAGTACCTTTTGGCCAGGTAGTACAAGGGAAAAAAAGGAATATATAATTATCATTATTATTGCCACCAGTAAAAGAATGCAGAAGTATATGCATCAGCAAACATGCCCCAACCTTTCTTCTAATTCCCCAGGGACAGAGGGACAGCCCCTTACATAGTTATGAGAGAACAGCAATCTGGAAAACCCTATCTACCATTATACCTTTGGAGTGGGAGATGACATCAAAATACAGGGCTTACAATTCACTTTCTTCAGAAGCTATTCAGAAAGGACATTTAAAGTATCTCCCTCTGGGAGCAATCATCAAGGAACTATTTGTTTTGTGTCTTTGAATTTTTTTTTTCAAAACTAGAGAAAAGTGCAACTCTATAAGATAAGAGATGATAAGGAAGGCTTTGTAAACTCCAAGCTTGGAGCTAAAGAGAGAAAAGTAAGAGACTTTACTGAGTGGATCCCTGACAAAAATGTATGCAGGACACATTTTTAAGTTTAATTTGAATTATTAAGATTTCTCTTCATTACTTTCTTAAATCTAAACAATCAACAAAAAGTAAATCAAATACTGATCTGTAGAGTTTGCCAATTTCCAAGGTATAAATATTCACTTGAATAATTTAACAAGCAGCTTTCTTAAACCGGTTAAAACTGACTCTAGCACAACCTCCAGGAGAACTCAAGTGAAATGAAGTTCAAATAAAGAAGAAGTGAATGGGAAGGAAGACTTTACATATTTCTTTTTTCTTTTTCTTGACTACATTCAGGTTGCTTCCAGGCACAAAGTCCTTTAATAAATTAATTCCACATATATTTATTAAGTACTATGTGGTGGCCATTGAAGTTACAAAGTGAAAAATGAAATTGAAATAGTCCTTACCTCAAGGAACTCACATTAATGATAATGGAAAATAATAAAATCATCCCCTAATATTCTCTTATGGTATGGCGATGACCTGGATTCTCCATGCCAATGAGACACAAATGTCTACCAAAACTTTCAGTAGGACATGGAAATGGATTGAAAACCAGCCTAGCAGGGTCTGCAGAGGGCTGTAGACAGGAGGGCTGGCTTCCAAGGGATGATCTTTTTGGCCAGATAATCATTAACAATGTGGAAGAATGATATCAAGTGGATAAATCACGAATTTTTTTTTTAAAGGAAAGGGAATAAAAGTAGTATTTACTCCCCCCCCCCAATAATATCAAAAGCCCTAAAGCTATTTGTGCTGCTAAAGAAATGAAATGGTATAGATATAGGCTTTCACATTTTAGAGACTTCTGGTCACACTGAAGTAATCACTATTCACATCATAGATTGTAACACCTCTATTTCTTAGGATTCATAGTTCAGTTAATCAATAGACATTTATTAGCATCCATTTATTAAAGACCTACTATGTGCTAAGCACTGTCCTAATCACTAAACAAGTGAAAAGAGGCAAAAAAACCCCAATTTATATTATTTTATATTTACCAACAAAGTTGTTTTATATATTTAGTTCTCCAGTCTAATAGAGGAATCAATATATAAACAATGAATCAGTCAGTCATTAAGCATTTCTTAAGTATCTACTGTATTCTAAGCATTATGCTAAATGATGAGAATATACTAAGAGGCAAATCCCAGTTTATGGAGACATATACAGATTAGAGGGTTAGATCTGGAGTTGGGAAAACAGATACTTACTAATGTAAGACTTGTCATGTTACTTTAACACAGACTGCCTCAGTTTCCTCATCTATAAAATGGAGATAATTCGAGTACTCATCCCCCCCAGAGTTGTTGTAAGGATCAAATAGATAACTATTAAATTCTTTGCAAAGCTTAACATACTATGTTATTATTTTAGTTTTTATTGTTCTATGACCCCATTTTGGAGTTTTCTTGGCAAATATATCAGAGTGGTTTTGACATTTCTTTCTCCAGATCATTTTACAGATAAGGAAACTGAGACAAATAGGGCCATTCGTAATAAGTGTCTGAGACCAGATCTGAATTTATGAAGTTGATTCTTCCTGATTCTAAGCCCAGTGCTCAATCCACTGTATCAACTCACTGCCCTCAGTAATTAATGAAGTGTTGTCATTATTATTATTATTGATAATTTATCAAGAACATACCATGTGCCAGAACTTGTGCTTTCTTCTCTTCTTTCAAGATATAACTCATATATCATCCTCTATCTCAGGAATTTTTAACCTTTTCATGTCATGAACTGCTTTTGTAACCTGGTGAAACCCAAGAGCCCTTTTTCCCAATAATAGTTTCAAATGCATAAGGCAAAATATATAGAATTACAAAAAACCCCATTATGTTGAAATGTACTTCCCAAAATTAAAAAAATAAAATAAAATAAAAAAATGAGTTCATAGATTAAAAATCCCTGCTCTATAAGAAACCCTTTCTGACTCTTCCAAGTTCTAGAATTCTCCCTCAAATTGCCTTATTTTAATTTTTGTGTTTATTTTTCATTTATGTGTGAGGCATAAGTGTAATATATTTGACATATATGTAAAAGGTAGCTAAGTGGCACGTAGTGTAGAACACTGTAGCTCGGAGTTTCCTCAGGCAAATCACTTAACCTCTGTCTGCCTTGGTTTCCTGGGCCATAAAATGGGAGTAATAATAGCACCTAACTCTCTAGGTTGTTGTGAAGACTAAATGAGATCCTAATTGCAAAGTGTCTAGCACATATAATATAATATAAATGTCAGCTATTATTATGTGTACATTACCTCCATCCAAAGAACACAAGTTCTTTGAGAGGGACTGTGTCATTCTTTTTATTCATGTCCAAAATGCCTGGCTCATTATAGACCCGGGAGAAATACTTATTGATTGGTTGTATAACTAGTAGTTTCTTCAGTTGCTATGATCAGAAGACAAATAAGAAACCAAACCCCAAGAAGCCTAGTAGCTGTCCCTTTGGACCAACATTTTTAGACTTCACTGGATTGGTCCTCAGAGGCCAGACCCATCATCCATCAGCAGATCCTCATCAGAAAATGTTGTTTTTGTTTTTTTTCCCCTAGTTTGTTCAAGTCACAAGAACTCTTGCTCTACTGGCCTATCATCTTTGAGAACACAGAGTCACGTTCATACCTTGGTGAAGCATTAGAGAAGGCAGCTTTAGTGAAGATCTTCAAAGCAAACTAACCCACAGGAAAAACAAAACAAAGTTCATGCATTTTATCTTCCTCTTCCTGCAACTAGCCTGGTTTGGAGTAACAAGTCAAGAAAAACAAGGGCATGATTTCTTCTATATTTTGAGTGTATAAATATCTATTCTCAGTAAAAACCAAGCATGTTCTTTTTCTTAGGTTTCCTTTCTTAAAAAATGTAAAATCTAATCAGGGATCTAAACTTCCCCTGGAATTCGGACAGCCTTTCTTTTCGTTGTCCCCATAATTAGTTTAAATTACCTCGATTTTTCAACTTCCACCCACACACTGAAAAACTCCTTACAGAGGGCTGGAGAAAAGCCTTCAGAGCCAGCTCTCCAGGGACCAGACTCTCATTCCAGGGTGCTCTGGTTCCCTAAATTTAGATGGTAAACACCACCAGGACATCATAAAATATGTATCAAGAAAGTCACTATTTTTTCATAAAGAGAAAAGAAATAACTCAGAACCAGATTTGGGTTGGGGGGAGTGGTAGAGGAAAGGGGGTGGCTAATGGGCTTCCACCCCTGGAATGTGATTTCCCTCCTCTGAATGGCAGCTGGAGTTCCACAGCTGTTTCCCATTGCTCGGGGAGGTGTACATTCAGCCCCGGACCTCAGGAGCCAGGGGGCCTTTTCATTATTTGTTTTCCTAAAAGATAACTTTCCCAATATAGAACTGAAATTAAAGGAGGAATTTACTGTTACAAACAGTCTACTACACAACTGTAAAAAAAAAACAAAAAAAAAAAAAACAAAAAAACCTGGTCGTTTGACTCACAGGATTGTGAATATGGGCAAGATGATGCTTATAGAAGAAAGATGATGCAAAAAAAAAAAAAAAAAAAAAAAAAAAGACCAGAGGCCTTTACTTTACTGTAAGATTAGTGGAAGTAGACATTGGGACATGGCAGCCACAAAATGGCCAACTTGATTTTATCTCAGTAGTTCAGGGATTTTTTTCTTTTATTGGTGTGGATTTACTCTTGAAGATTACAATCCTCCAAATACATGACTGTGAATAGTTGAGGCTGTAAAATTAACAAATAAATGAATGAATTTCTGGTTGCCATCTTCCTCCTCCCCCACTTGTGAGTTGTTCCTTCGAAAATGAGTACAAGATTTATCTTTGGCTCTATACTTGAAGACTTTTTCCAGTTTGGTAGGATTTGACAGAGCTTTGGAGAATCCTTGAGTCACCTCCATTCCAAGAGAGAGAATCAAAGAATAAAGTGAAGAATAAAGTTAATTAACATACCCAATTCAAGTTTATGCCAGACTTTTAGAGTAGCTTCCTTTGCAATCAATTGACAAGACACTGTTCTGATGCCTTGTTTTAATCCAAGATAAAGAAGAGGGAGACTCTAAGAGCTCCGGACAGAGATGGCTTTGTAAATTCCTGGGTTGGGACTACAGAGGAGAGGCAGGGCTAGGTGGTAGGTTGGTAAATGTTTTACAAAGTGACTTTCCAGGGAAAGATTAATGCATTTTTAAGTTTAACCTGAATAATAGTTGAAAATGTTTACATTTTTCTCTATCATTTTCTTAAGTCTAGACTACCAATGAAATCACCAATAAAGCCCTAATTCATAACATATGCTAATTTCCAAAATGAAAAATTTAAATCTGTTCTCTTACACTTATGAACACGCTGTCTATATGACTCCCTATAATTGATAACAAATTGGGGTACTTTAATGAAAGACCAAGAGGTAGAATCAATCAAATATCCATAAAAAACTATTTACAGGCCTGCCATACTCTGCTTCAGTCACATCTGGAGTTTCATGTTCATTTATGAGAATCATTTTAGAATGGACATTGACAACCAAAGGAGAACAAGCCAAGGTGAAGGGAATGGAGAATACACCCTTTTTCTTCACTTGTTTTCAGTTGTGTCTGCCATTTTGTGACCCCATTTGGAGTTTTGTTGGCAATGGTTTGCCATTTCCTTCTCCAGCTCATTTTACAAGATTATATTTTATGAATTTTAATTATAGAGTTGAGGAAGTTTAATGTAGAGAAGGTCTAGTGGGTACATGATTATTATCTTCAAGAGGAACTAGACATTCTGCTCTGTCCACGGAGCTCAAAACTAGGATAAAATAGTGGAAGGTAATGAGAGGACTGGATATTAGCTAAAAATTAGGAAAAGTTCCTAACTTATTCTCCAACCAATTCTTCTTCATCAATGGCTTTGATGCTTTCGGCTGATTTCTACCTGGGTCCCTGCTTTGCCTATTGGTGACTGCTTCTCTGGATCATTATTTCAGAAAAGCCCTTGCTTTTCATTCTTTCCCTCTGGCCATCTCCTCTTCTTCTCCAACCTCCTGGCCATCCCTTTCCTCCCCTATTCTTTTAAATTCTGTAGCCATGACTTTGGATCAAGTCCACTGCACCATTGTTGCTAGTCTATCAATTTCCCTGTGGTTCCACTTACCATCCTATAACTTTCCTTTTCAAAAGTGAACAATCTGGCCATTATTCCCATTTGTATAATTGTCTCCCCAATTAGAATGTAAGGTTCTTCAGGACATGGACAGCTTTGCTTCTGTTTGTATCTTCAATGTTTAGTACATAAGAGATTCTTTAATAATGCATATTCGTTTATTCAAATTATCTCGAAATTGAACAAACTACTAGACATCTTCAAGTAGAGACTGAATGAGCACTTATCAGTGATATAGAGGGGTTTTCAGTCATCTCTGGGTGATTACTGAGTGATCTTTGGCAATCATTCCTTTCTGCAGTTCTGAGATTGTGTAATTCTAAATCTGATGTAACTGTTAATAGCACTGAGGTGCTAAGATACTGGTTGTGCTGGGTTACCTAATGATGGTGATTTCTCACCTCTGCTCCAGGCCTGGGTTGGATGGACAACTTAATAGAGATTCTGTTACATGTCTATCCTTAATACTGCTTTCCCTCCTTGTGATAAAAGAATAATTAATGGCCAGCAGTGGAGATGTTTTTCTGATAACTCTGCTCTACCTACTGATGCCAGAGCAATTGAAGAACCAGAGCTCATAATGAATTATGGAAGGAGATGGCAGAGATTATATTATTTACATACCTGGAGGTCTCCCCATGATATTTATCATGTTCCATGTGGGGAAAAGATTCCAGATGTTGTTTATTTAAGGACATAATGGATATGATTCACTAGGCAGAACTTCATTGCAACCACTTGGGATCAGAATTCTCTCCGTGATAGTCTTCACAAATTAGGACCTAGGATGAGGAGGGAGAAAATGACTAAATAATATAATACAACTAATGATAATAACTGGTGTTTATACAACACTTAAAAAAGATTATTTCACTGAGTCCTCACAATGACTCTGGGAGGTACCGACTATTCTTTTTTTTACAGATGAAGAAACTGAGGCAAATGGAGATTTTTTTTTTTAAGTAACTTTCTGAAGGTCACTTAACTAGTGAGTAATTGCTCAAGATGGGATTTAAATTGAGGTGTTTTGTTCATATACTTTGAGAAGAGAAAAAGAAAAAGAGAAATATGTAAAATCGATAAGGATGTTGGAAGGTGTTCCCATGGTTGCATTTCCAAATAACCTTGTCAATGAAATCATTCTTTATCCATGAAATAGCTTGTTCATTTCATTGCTTACACATTTCAGCAATTTGTATAAAAATATTTCAAATAAAAAGATTTCCTTTAATGTGAACAAAACAAATCTGAAGTGTTCCTGACTCCAGATCTAGTAATCTCTCCCATTTGTCACTTAGCTGCTTCATTCCTAATTTTTATAATAGATTAAGTCCCCTAAGATTTCCAGGTAGGTGGTGCAATGGAAAGTGTTGAGTCTGGAAATCAAGAACACCTGGAGTTTAAATCCAGCCTCAGATACTTACTATCTAAGTGATTCTGAGCAATTCACTTATCCTTGTTTCTCAGTTTTCTCATCTGTCAAATGAGCTGGAGAAGGAAATGGCTTGCCACTCTAGTATGTCTGCCAAAAAAATCCCCAAATGGGATCATGAAAAATTAGACATGTCTGAAATGACTGAATAACAACAGAGATTTGCAGGGGACTAGGAATTGATTTCTGGTTTGAGGACTAATAATAATAACTAATATTTATATTGAACATACTGTGTGTCAGGTACCATGCTAAGCACTTTTACAAATATTATCTCATTTGATCTTCATAACTGTTTGGGCAGGTAGGTGCTATTATTATCAACCCCATTTTATAGATGAGGAAACTGAAGCAAACAGAGCTTAAGTGACATATTCAGGATCATATAACTAGGAGTATTTGAATATGGATTTGAACTCAAGTCTTCCTAATTCCAGATTCTGTGTTTCACCTTATCTGTAAGATAAGAAGAACAATTACCTCTCCCTCCCAGAGTTTCTGTGAGGAACAAATGAAAACATATTTTTTAAAGTGCTACATATCATTTTTTAAAAAAAGCAAATGTAGCTTAATTTCAGACAGTGAGGGATTTGGAAAAATGGTGAAATTCAGAGAAAGAAATAACCTTGGAAATCAGGTCATCCCATCTTTTTTTTTTTTTCTTTTTTCTTTCTTTTCCTTCTTATATTTGTTTTAGGAAAATAAGAAAGGGCAATGTACACACGCAGGGTTATTCATAAATAAAAGGCCAGGATTTAAAGCCAGGATCATACCTTTGGAACAGGAAGGGAACTGGACCAGCCTCCTCATTTTACTCATTGAGTCCCAGAGAAATAAAATGGTTAGCCCAAAGTCATAGACTCCAGAAGTGGAGTTCCACCCCCGGGAGTTCACACTCTTACTTACAAGACTTTTCCTTCTAGTTCATGAGGTCTTCTGTTGCCAAAATCTGTTCTTATCCCCTGCGTATGTATACAATGATACTGCTGCTGCAGAGGAAATCCCTTTTTTTGATTAATCACAAAAATGGGTTAACCTGCCTGCATCATCAGATGCAATGTTATCTATGTGTAAAATACCTGGGTTTAAGATATAATGACTTAAAATGGCTGACATTCTCTATGGAAGCACGGATTCACTGAAGAATTTATTTGAACAAAATATTATCATGGACATTCAGGAGGCAGAAGCATAAATGACTTCCATTTTACCAAATGGGAAACTGAGGCTCACTAATTCTTAGTTATAAAGCTGGTAAAGAAACAGAGGGTGATACAGAAACAGCTGGAAATCAAATCACAGCTTCTTGATACCTAGACCAATATTCTTTCTACCGTGCCACCTCTCCCTCAAAGGAGTTAGTGTGTTTTGTTCTGAAATTCAGGCCGCTGGACCAAATACATATTTAATGAATCAAATCTGAGTACATTGCCCTAGAATTGTAGAATCTAAGAGCTGAGAGAGAATGTTTTGATTGGCAAGTTTTTAGAGAAAGATGATCAAAATGGATAGCTCGGGGGTCAGTTCTGGCTTATCCACTGCTGTATGTCTCCAATTGAAAGCTGTCTTGGTTATTCCAAACAATTCCACTTCATATTAAATAGTGCGTCAATGCCAGGGAGAAGGCTCTAGATTTTCTCTTAGGGAACTCGGGTTCAAAACCCATTTCTATCACTCACTGTGCTTATGTACGTCGTTATTTACATGATGTCTCCATGAGATCCTTGAGGTCAGGGACTCTCATTTCCCTTTCTTTGTATCCCCAGCACAGTGCCTGGCATATAGTGAATTCTTAATAAATGCTTCTGGACTCAATGACTATTTAACATGACCTTGGGCAAAGTATCAACATTTTTGTAACTTACTTTCCTCATATGTACCATTACGTGTATGGTCCCTTTTAGCATAAAAATTGTGGATTTATGCCTGTCAGAAAAAATCTAGGTAATACAGTAGAGTCCTTGGGACTAAAACTGAATTAAAATCCTTCCTAAAACACTCACTAGATGTGTGTTTGTGAACCTGGACAAGTCAATCTAACTTCGTACAGTCTTAGTGACCTTAGCTGAAAAAAATGGAGCTGTCTTCACAGCAATATGATGGAAATCAGACCAAATTTGATGAGAAATAAGATCATAGACAGAAAGGACCTCATCTAATCCAATTAGCAGTTGATTATTGGATCAGATCATAGTCATCCAGTTTGTCATTGTTTTTGTTTGTTTTGTTTTGTTTTGATCTACAAGGGCCCTTAAAAATCTTTTTTTTTTTTTTCTTTTTTTTTTTTTTTTTTCAGTTGAGGAAATAGATGCTTAGGGAGAAAAGAAACATACATTCATTAAGTGCCTACTAAGTGTCAGGTGCTTTACAATTATTATTTCAATTTCATCCTTTCCTCTGTTTTTATAATTGAGGAAACTGATATAAAGAGAGATTACGGAGGATCATACAGCTAGTAAGTGTTTGAGAATGAATTTGAACTCAAATCTCTGATTTCAGAACTAGTGCATTATACATGGCATTATCCATCTAAGTCTAAGGACTTGCTCTAGGTCACATGGGGAGTAAGTACCAAAGTCAGTCTCCTCTGCTTGAAAGAGCCTGTGTTCTTTATACTATATCTCACTACCTGAGTTGAATCTTAAAAGAAGAAGAGAATTTCAAAAAGTGAGGAGAGGGTAGGATCCAGGATGGTCTGCATGAATAAATGGTAATGGAGAGAGAAGGAAGAGATTGGGGAAATGTAGAGTGGTCCAGTTTGGCCGAAACTAAGAGTGAATGAAATGGAATCCTGAAAAGATGGGTTGAAGTCAGATTGTGGAGGGAAATTAATGCCAGATAAGTTAATCTTAGTTTAACCAAATGATGTTTTCTGTTAATGAAGTAGAAAAGGTGTATGTGGAGCAGCAGATGCTCCAACCCTGTAGTCCTGAGTATAAGACAAAGGTGAGGGAGCTGAGTCATAGGGTGTGTGTGTGTGTGTGTGTGTGTGAGTGTGTGTGTGTGTGTGTGTGTGTGTGTGTGTGTGTGTGTGTGTGTGTGAGTGTGAAGATGTGCTCTGGACACTCCCTGAATCAGAACTCTGCCCTTGCTGTCTCCATGCAGTAAAGGCTATTGGAATAGTTCTGTTCCAGTTAGATGGCAGGGTTAATGTTCCTCCCTTGTCTCTCCCTCTTGCTATTCCGATGTCTGTTGATGGGGAGGGAAGGATAAGTCCTCCACCCAACAAACCAGACAAATATCCATAATGCTAGGGCATGGCAAAAAACATGGACTTCAAAAAAAATTCAATTTTAATGGCTTGTTATTTTTCCAATTACAAATAAAGATGTTTTTCAACCTTCATTTTTGTAAGATTTTGAGCTCCAATTTTTTTTTCCTTCTTTCCTTGCTTACCTCCCTTCTCCCCAAGAAAACAAGCAAACTGATACAGACTTTATATACATTTTCTAATACATTTCCATATAAGTCATATTGGGAAAAAAAAATCAGAACAAAAGAGGAAAAACACAAGAAAACAACAACAACAAAAGTGAAAATAGCATGCTTTGATTCATATTCAGGCTCTAATTCTTTCTTTGGATGTGGGATAGCATTTTCCATCCAAAGTCTACTGGAATTGTCTTGGATCACTGTACTTCTGAGAACTAAAACTATCATAATTGATCAACATACAATCTTGCTGTTTTTACAATGTTTTTCTGGTTCTGCTTACTTCACTTAGTATCATTTCATGTAAATTTTTCCAGAAAGCATGGACTTTTTGAAAAAATGACTTGAGGGCAGAGCTATGAAGTGAGTCCTAGATCTCAGCTACTAATTACTCCCTCCAGCCCCCCACTCCAAACATTATATTGGATCTTATACCTAACATATCACATTATTGATTCATATTGAGTTAATGGGGGAAAAACCCAGATCTTTTTTATGTGATTGATTCCGTATTTTATCTCCCCCATGCCCTACTCATGAAGTTGATTCTTTGAACCTAAATAAATACTTTACATTTATAGATATAAAGAATGGAGTTCAGTTGACTAAATTGATTAAATTACCTTCATCTTGCCTGAAGCAAAAGGTAAACTGCTTTATTCCAGCATCCTTAATGGTGAGAAACGAGTCTCAATTGAATCAAATTAATTGGAGGCATTCCAACTAAGTGGCAAAAGATCTTGATAAATTTAGATGTTTCTGATTTGCTACTAGGCAAATTGAAGGTGATATTGCTTGAGAAGAGTATTGAAACAAGGTAAAGAAGCTTGGTCAGACCCAAAGGATCATCTATACAATATTAGTCAAAGCATTATCAAGTGAGATAACATATAAACAGTACTTTTCAAACCTTAAAGCATTATATAAATGTTAAATATTGTTATTATTATTATAAAGTCATGCTCGGTTCCAGAGATATTCAGAATCATGAATGCTTTCTAAAAGTTAATTAGGTGTTGTTGACTAATTGAAAGCCTCCTAGAATCATGGAAGGAAGCACAAGGATGGGGGCTCATTAATAATAACATTAAGTTGACGCCCCCCCCCCCAAGAGATCTAAGGGGCTATAGTAGCTACAATGAAGATCTGCATGTGAGTCGGGATAATATTCCTCAGAGTTTGTATTTGATATTAAGACCAGGTCAATATTCCCTTAAACTATTGCCCCCAGGAAATTGAGCACAGAATTCCAGATTTAGTTTGCTCCAACCAAAGCAAGATGGTAACCTCCTTCATTCTAGACACCATACTAATAAAAATTAGTATAGTCTAACAAAACCTTCACTTTTGGGGTTGCCATATGTTGACTGATACATCAATCAATCAACACCTTTAAATCTTTTCATATCATCCTGTGTTTTTATTCCCCTTGCCTCCATCTCTTTAATTCTGGGTAATTAAGCCCAAAGGGTAGTACTTGACTCAACTTTATTAAATTTCATCTTATTCAATTAAGCTCCATTATTTTAGCTGAGAAATTCTTAACCCAGGGTCCATGAATTTAAAAAATGTATATATTGATAACTACATTTCACTCTAATTGATTTCTTTTATAATTCTATGTATTTCATTTTATGCATTTAAGAGATCGATAGCCTTCCCCAGATTGCCAAAAGGGTCCATGATATAAAAAAAGATTATAAACCCCTGTTTTAGTCTGTTGTAACCACATGTTTTTGGATTCTATCATTCAGCAGATTAATTATTTCACTCAGTTCTTTGTCATCAGTAAATGTGATGGACATGTTCACTGGGCATTTTCTAAGTCATAGCTTAAAAATGATTTTTTTTTAAATAAAATAAGTTTCCCCCTTCACTTCATGCTCTGAGGCTCATACTATGTCCCTCTGCAAAACTATCCTCCAATGCCTTTATTAGAGTCAGAACCCCTGGCCCCAAAAGACCCTCAGTCTTTCCTACTGTGACAATTCTCATGTCCTTATATTTTCTTAGTAGAAAAGCAAAATTTGGGTACTACATAGAGTTTGTATGTGCAATGAATTCCTGCTGAATGTCCTTTTTGTTTGAAATATGAGGGAAAATAGTCAGGGAGAGAGAACATGTAAATGCACGGCAATCCTTGCTTGTGTTACCACAGAGGGCATTTGGGCATTGATCCAGAGGTTGCAAGGTCAGGCTGTAAGATCCATGCGAGCAAAGGCCTCCTCTCATCTGAAATTTTATATGTCCTTCCATCTTTAAGTGCAATACTCTGAACATAGTAGGTGATTTTATCAAAGTAAAATAAAACCTGCTTTAAATTAACCTCAGTAAGTTTATTTAATGGAAGTTACAAGTCTATACATTTCAAGGAAGGAGTTCCAATAGAAATGAACTGTTAACATCAATCTCTTCCCTGCATGTCCAGCCCCCCCCTAAGTCTCCTGAACCCCTTTTTCTCTTAGGAGAATAATCTATCCCAGCTTTTTATTGTTGTGTGCCAAGAGGAGATTTAGCCAGTGTTTATAGGTAGAGTGGAACAGAGAGGACACAGAGATTGTGGCCAAGGTGACCCCATGGCGACCAGGTTTGTGCCAGTGATAACTGCCCTGTACCCTCCCTTTCTCCGTGGCTGAACACGTGCCTTGTGAATCCAGCTGTTTGGAAACAGTAACTGGATACTTGACCTCATTACACTTGGTTCCTGGGTATGGTCTCTTATGAGAAATGTTAAGTGAGCAGGAGAGAGGGAGACCGAGTGTACTCTGGCAGCAGATGAAAGGACTTTGGCAGAGCGAAGGAAGCATCTTTTGCAAAATGATGTTTAAACTCTGGGTTAGGAAAATTAACTCCTTCGCTGAGGTGAACTCAGAAAATTTCATTCTGGGCTAAGAAATATCTGCCAGGACAAAACGTGAGTCATTCTGTGGCACTCCCATCGACTCTCTGCTGGAGCTTCGGTCACAATGTTCCCTTGACTGGAGTGGTAGAACAATGAAGGGCAGAAGCCATGGGCTCTTGGCAGGGCAGCTAAGACCCTGGATACTCTGGACTCGGATCTATGGTGCCCCAAGCCGAGCAGAAGAGCAGAAATGTGCAAACTCTAGTGAGAGTTGTCCACAGGCTCAAATAGGCCTAGGAAGAGCTAGCTGCTCTCTTCACAATCTCCTCACCTCTCCCCAAGCCCTTTCCCAAAACTTAAAAGCCATTATGCTGTCTAACAAATATTTGTTGAATGAGTAAGTGAGAAGGGAACCAAAGTTAGCTGGAAATGCTCTACCTGAACTCTTGTCCACACGCTGCACCTTAGACCTCAAAATTAACCTTATGTTGCCTGGACTCAGGTCCACTAAACTACTTCTTGATCATTTGTTTTAGATTATACATGTACATTCATTTTTTGCATATTTACATGTGAGTCATGTTTGGAGAGAAAAATCACAACAGAAAGGAAAAACCAGGAGGAAAAAAAAAAAAAAAAAAAAACAGAAGGGGGAAAAAAAAAAGTATGTTTTGATCTGCATTCACTCTCCGTAGTTTTCTTTCTGGATGTGAGTGACATTTTCCATTCACAGTTTATTGGAATTACCTTGGACCACAGAATTGCTGAGAAGAGACAAATCTATCATACTTGATCATCACACAATCTTATTGTTGTTGTGTATGATGTTTTCCTGTTCTGCCTCCTTCATTAGCATCTATTCATGTAAATCTTTCCACAGCCTCCTTCTTTCAGTCAGACCCTGGATTTCCACCCTTAGGACTTGTCAACAATCAATTCAATGGGCTTGTGAGAGCTGATTATTTAATTTTCAGGATGAGCATTAATATTTTAGCAAATACTTTTAAGTTGTTGTTTTATTGATTGTCTAGACTACAGAAAATGATAATAATACAAATTGAATTTAAAAGTGTGTCTTGGTATTGCCTGCTCCCCTGACCAATTTTTTGTTTAGGTTTTTGTTTGGTGTTATTGTTTGTTTTGTTTTTGGAGACATTTGGGGTTAGCTGCTTTATTCAGGATCATACATTTAGAAAGCATCTGAGGTCAAATTTGAACTCAGGTCCTCTTGGTTCCAAAGCTGGTGTTCTATCTACTCATCACTCCCACTCTTCCATTGTTAAATATTTACAAACCCATTCTGGTCTAGAACCAGGTACAAATTGATGAGTAGTCACCTTATCCTGCTCAGACCTAGAATTGCCATGACATTCTCCTAACCATCTCATGTCAAGGCACAATTCTAGCTCTGATAATAGTAACTGAATCATTGCTATCATTCCTAGCAAGGACAGGTCAATCAAATTCCTGTTGACTCCCATCACCATTCCTTCTGACCTCCCTGTTCCAAACCCTCTTCCCTGGATCCTACTCCCCTATTGATGTGTCTGCCCTCTTCCCCTATTAGAAGGTAAAATCCTTGAGGTCAAGGAGTCCTTTGCTTGCTTGTATTTCCACCCCTGTACTTTTCAACACTTTGGTATATCATAAGTGCTTAAAGAATATTTTTTCCATTGATCTGCTCATTCTGACTTTCTTGTTTTTGTTATTCTTGTACCAGTAAAATCATATGGTCTCAAAATCTCAGAAACAGAAGGGACTAACAGCCATAGGATGAAAGAAGATTATAGATTTAAAACTAGAGAGAACCCCAGAGATCATTCATTCCAATCTTTTTATTTTATAGAAAAGGAAACTAAATAAGCCCAGTGAATAACATGGTCAGAGTCACAAATGATAAGTAGCAACACCAACAATTGCTCCCAATTTTCCTGGCTTCAAATCTAATGTTCTTTCTGTTGAAGTATCTAAACTAACCCACATATAGGACAGGAATCTTCCCTTTGGTTTTTCCAACCATCTCAGTGACTCAGTTGTTCAAGATTATCTTTGGTCATTACCAGAGGTCACAGGTTTAGAGTTGAAAGTAATTTAAGTGGACATCTGGTCCAAAGTCCTCATTTTTCAGATGAGAAAACAGATACTCAAGGGTGCTTAGGTGATTTGCCCATGTGAGTATCATAGGCAGGTTATAAACTTGGGTGCCCTGGCTCCAGAGTGTTGCATGATTCAATCTTTATTCCTCTGTATCATTTTTCATACTCTCTTTTTACAGAATCATATTTCACAGATTAGGGATAACAATAATTATAATGGGGATGGGTTGGGAGCAAGTGTTTGAAATAATAATCTATATTCTGGGTATCTATATCACCATCTATTTGCTCATGATTCTGGATCCCTTATTTTTTTCTTCTATTCCATCCTTTTGTGTATCCTAATGTTCTAAAATTTGTTTGGAGTCATTAATTCAAGGAATTTTGAGAAGTTTTGGGGAGAGCTCTGCAAGTTCCTACCTTTAATCTGCCATCTTGGCTCCATCTCCCCGCTTTGTTTTTCTTCAGGCAGCTCTAGAAAAAAGGTAAAGAGGGGGAAGTCAAGTGTCTTGTCCTTAGGAAACCTTTTCTTGAACTAAATTGTTAATGCTCTCTCTCTTAACTCCTCAAAAGTTCATATGCAGATTTACCTGCTTCTAAAATGTCTCCCCACAAAAATGTAAGTTTCTTATGGGAAGGGAGATGTCTTTGTATCCCCAATGTCTAATAATACAGTACATGCCATGGCACTTAATAAATGCTTACTGGATTGGAATGTTCCTTTAGGAAAGTAATTTTTTTCTGCTTCTGGGGCTTGATATCTTTACCCAGAAAAACAGAAATTACTCTCATGTATCAGATGAAGAGGGTCATCATAGCAGAAGAGTCTTCAGGAACCAGTCTGAGGAGGCAGACAACCATTACAAAAACCCTATTTTGCCATAGGCCATATAGACATAGTAGTCCTAGAAAAAATTTATCTGGGCCTAGATAAGTAGGGTTCAAGTGGGTGAGAAAAGGCAATAGGATTTTAAAGGAGAAGAAACAAAGAACCTATTGACATTAAAATATTCATTCATGATGTCATTTGAGTAACCCTTTAAAAATAGGGAGAAATTAGACAAGTATACTGTAGAGAAGAGAATCCCAAGAGGGGAAAAAAACAAAACAAAACAAAACATAGGCAAAGATATGGCTTAATTGATCATTTAATAGGCATTTATTAAGTCTATTTTCTAAGTGCTACGCATTTGGGATACAATGATAAGAATGAAATAAATTTTGCCTCAAGAAGCTTATATTCTATTGGGGGAGGTAACGTGCATTAAAGAATATATAAAATATATGCATATATATATATATATATATATATATATATATATATATATATATATATATATATATATATATACATATATATATGTAAATATTAGGTTTAAAAAAGACAGTGTGTTAGAAGGTACCAATGGCTAGAAAGAACAAAAAAGGTTTCATGTGTTGAACAGAACTTTGAAAGAAACTGAGGTTACTGAAAGGTATAGATAAGGTGAAAGTGCAATTAATGTATGAGGAGAGCAATCCAGCAAATGTGAAGAGATAAGACACAGTTAATACTGTGAAGAACAATAAGAAGACCAATTAGGGTGGATTGTAGACTAGGGAAAGAGGAATAATATTATATAACATATATTGCATATGATATTGAATAATAATGTTGAAAAGGCATTTCATGTTAACTCCATGAGTTACTGTGGCCAAGTAATTTTATCATAAGGTGGTCAACCTTCTGGCAATGGTATGCATATTTGTGTACAATGTTTTGGATAAAAAAAGCAGTGTGTTGTGGCTTTAGAGTTAGAGAGACAATGGGTAAAATTCTGCCGTTCTGTGTATTTACTCTCAAAATGATCCTTATCAAATTATTTAATATTCACATGCCTCAGACAACCTTTTGGGACTTATTTCCTGAGTCATAAATGGCTCGCAATATGTTGATGGAAGAAGTCCTTCCACCAGGGAATCCTCATGCTGGTGAGATTCTTGGTATTAGGTGTATACAAGACACATACTCTCCTTTGCATGGAGGCAACTCTTGGCTTCTCAGAGCCTAGGCTAGCAGGGTATAAACTTGGTAGGCAGGTCCTAGCAAGATGAAAATGTTGGGAGTATGGATGCAGTAAGAGACTAGTTGCTTGTTCCGTAGATACAATTTTCCATGGTGTTTGAATTTTACTCACTAATGCCATTTATCCATTTAGGGGGAAAAAAATCACTCTCTTGTTCCATAGAGCAAGACCAGCTCAACCTTTTCTAAATACTTGAAACTTAAAAAAAAATAAAGTTTCTTTTTTCTTTCTCCATTAAAAAAAATTCCCACAGAAGAGCAACAGCTTAAAGGCTGTGTTATTCATTTTTTAGTGGAGTGAAATCTTCTCTTCATTATTTTGAAAGAATTTCTAGTATATAGTTCTTCCGTGATAACATGTTAGAAGTAACTAACAATTAAGTTATTTTGGTCCTCGCTAATAATGCTCAGGGAGCAATTCATGTTTCTTTCTGGGTTAATAAGAAACATTTGCGGCAAAAGCATGGAACTGTGCAGATAAAGCAATTGGCAAGAAATAGTATGTTTAAATACCAGAAAACAGCCCATATCCAAACAGGTGCGTGATAAAACCATATAAATAGACTGCTCTGTATGCAGAACGGCGCATAGCAAAGTTGGAGAAGGAGTTTGCGGGAAAGAACTTTCCTTCTATGAAGAGGAAAATATCTCCAAACTTGGTCCTTGGGTATCCTCGTTAGACTAAACAGCTGGAAAAACAGTTCTGTGAGGGCCTGAAAGTAAGAGTGGCTTTACCATATTTTTTTTCAATGACTGGATAAACAAAACCTTGCCAGGGAAATGATTAGACTTTTGCAAATAGAGCCTCAAGCTAGAGTCTTGTGAAAGGCAGGCTCACCCCTTTTCAACCTTAAGAAGTATGTCTGACTCTTCAAATTAGTGTTGGTCATTTTGTTGTTGTTGTTGTTGTTGTTGCCGTGATATTTTAAAAGACATTTTTGTTGGTGTTTTATTTTTTTCAATACTTGGTCACTTGTCTTAGGGGCATGCAGAGCTTGGCTTGTCAAAGAACTATTTGGTTTCCATTAAGACTTGCTATGTGTACAGGAAATTTGCTTTCAGGCTGAAAGATTAAAAACAAAATAAAACAAAAAAAAATACATATTTCTGCCCATAGGATGAACAAATTTTAGAACTGAAAGGGATTAAACAGAAGAATTGGGTCTAGGCAATCTCTAGACGAGATGAACTTGGATGAGAATTGTTGAAAGAACTAGGAATATTTAGTCAGGAAAAGAGAATATTCAGAGGGTGTATGATGGCTATCTTCAAGTATTTGAAGTGCTAGGATAGGAAAAGGGATTACCTTTGTCCTCAGAGGCCAGAAAAAATGAATAGAAAATACATCTGGAAAAATTTAGCTGATATTAGGAAAAAAGTTCCTAATAATTAGAGCTGTCCAAAAATGGAATGGACTGCCCCAAGAGATAGTAAGTTCCCCCATCAATGAAAGTCTTCAAGCAGAGACTGGCATGACTGATACTTTATCAAGGGTGTTATAATAGTACAGATTCTTTTCAAGTGTGTTGTACTATATGGCAACTGAAGTCCTTTCCAATTCTGAATTCTATGAATCTGTGCAATTGTGATTTCAAGAGTCTCTTCTACTTCTGAGATTTTGTGATCTATGATTAGATTAGATTAGATACTCTTTGGGATTTCTTCCAGCTTTAAATTCTATGATCCTATACCAGGGTATTGAGGGTCTGGAAACCATGCCATAAGAATTTGAGTTGAAGGAACTGGGAATATTGACCCTGGAGACGAGAAAACTGGGGATGGAGTAGCAGGATGAGGAAGAGGATGTAAGAGTGATTAGGCTTGGACATTAGAGAATGGTCGGAGATGCAGATTTTGATTTGTTATACAATTGAAGCTTTCCTAAAGTAGAAGAGACTACCTTAGTAGTTGGAGGGTTCCCTTTCACTAAAGTTTTCTATGTGGAGGCTGAATGACCATTTATCATGGATATGTTAGCAAAAGAGCTTATTCAGGCATATTTTGGAAGAGTAGATGGAGTCTGAGGTCCCAAATCACTCTGAGATTCTAATTTGGTGAGTCCAGGATCCTTGTTTTACAGATTCAGAAGCTAAGATTTAAGAGAGGTTAAATAGCATGGCCAAGATTGCATTCAAAGTCATTAAAAGAAGCAAGATATGAATCCAGATTCTCTGTATCTGGAGCAGTAAAAAGAACTACTATCCTCCTATGGTAAAATGTATTGCTACTGATCCTGATGGATTTAGAATTTGTGGAATCAGTGGTCATCAGAATTATGGATTCTTTTTGGTATTTTAGGATCATACATTCCTTGTTAACCTGATAGTGCCCGGAGGGGGGGAAAAAAGAACTTTGAAATTACCAAAAACTGATCTACAAAGACAGTGTGATACAAGATTTAAAAGCCAAGTATCTTATGGCTGTTAGGCCTATATAGCTTCTCTTGAATGTTGTTTTTCTACTGGGAGACAGAGAGTGTTAAAGATAAGGCAGTGGGAGAACATGACTCTAAGACAGACCTTGGCCTGGACAACTCCCTCGAGGCAAAAATATTTTGAAACAAAGAGTCCAGCTACTTCCCTAGTTCGTCTTCTAACATATAACCTGCCTTAATACTGTGAGAACACTCTCTGGAGTTTACAGACCTGTATTCAAGCCCTCTCTTTTTTGCTTACTGGCTTTTTGGTTGTGGGAAAGTCTTTTTAAGGTGAGGGACCTAGGCTCACAGAATCCATACTTCTAAATTTTTAGGCTCTGGAAAAGCACAGATGATTTATTCTTTGTAGCTAAATCTGAGAGGGAAAACAGTTGCTAGAAATGAATTGATGTTTAGTCACTAGGAGCAAATAGTGAAGATGACCAAGGTGAAAAGACTGCGGCGCTCAAGAACAGGTAAATTTTTAACAATCAGCTCTCTGAAAATGTAAGACATGTTTTTAACTGTAATCTGGATCATTAACCTTTTCTTTATCATTTTAAGTCTGGACAAAAACAATTCAATAAATCAAACAAACAAAAAAAAAGCAATAAATCAATTCTTGAATTGTAACTTTTGCCATTTCCAAGGTATAAATACTTAAATTGGAAATGTAACAATTGTATCTCATGGGTTTAGCTGGCTCTAACACATCCAGTTCTTCCTTTCCTACAATTTATATGATTTGTTAACCAAACAATAAGCATTTATTAAGTGCCTACTGTATTTCAGGCAATATGCAAAGTGCAAAGTAGGGATACAAAGCCAAAAGCAAAACAGTTCCTGTCCTCAAGGAGCTTATATTTTAACTGAGGATACAATATATACACATGGAAATATATCTAGGATATGTGTGTTCATATATATATTATATATATACACACATATATATATAATATATATGTATACATACACATATATTATATATATATATATATATATATATATATATATATAATATATGTATATGTATACATACACATATATTTTTCAGTTAGGTAGTGAGTTATATAGAGTGCTGGGCCTGGAGTCAGGAAGACTCATCTTCTTAAGTTCAAATCTGATCTAAGATACTTACTAGTTGTGTGATCCTAGACAAGTCACTTAACATTATTTGCCTTAGTTTCCTCATCTGTAAAATGAACTGGAGAAGGAAATGACAAATTGCTTCAGTATCTTTGCCAAGAGAACTCACAAGATCATAAAGAATAAGATACTGAAAACAAGTGAACAACAGCAAGTGTATGTGTGTATGTATACATTTATAAATATATATATATATTATATATATATAACATATATACACACATACATATGTGCATATACTATATAATATATGTATAATATACACAAGCATATAATAATTTGAGAAGGGAGGATATGAGAAATTGGAGGAAACAGTTAAGGCTTCATGTAGAAGGTTGGGGTCTTGAAGGAAACCAAGTATTCCAACACTTAAAATCAGAGAGTATGTTGGTAAAGATTTAACATCCAGCTCTTTAGCAGGAAAAAAAAAAATGTATGTTCAATGCGTTTTTAAATTTAATCTTCCTTAACATTCCTTCCATAACTTTGGTAAGTCTAGAAATCAGTAAAACAGTAAACCTAGCTCTGTTCTATAGCCATCTGTTACTTTCTGTGGTATAAATGATCACACCAAAAATTTAATAATCATCTTCAACTAATTCAAGCTGGCTTTAGGACATCCCTGCTTGAGTCATAGGATCTAGCTGAAAGGGACCTTAGAGATCATTTAATTGAACACCTTCATTTTTTTTTCCAATCTCATTAAGTCTTTTTCCAAAGATGGAAATCTTCATCTCCTTCCTGTGGTCCTGCTGTGTTTTAGTCTCTAGTCTTCTCACTATTCTGGTTTTCTTTTTCTTGATCTGGTACAATTTGTCACTATTCATCCTCAAAGAATTCCATGAAGGTCAAAACTAACTGGCTGTTCTCTGAAGGGCTCTGACTGATAAACAGCACTGACAAGTATGTGGAGTGAATATTTTGTTTGTCTGCCTTTCATATGCTCATCCAGCCTAACTCCCTTGTTTTCTTGAGGAGGGAATCAAGGCTTTTCAGGGATAAGTATACAGGTCAGATAGGTATATTGGTATTATATTGAGATTACAAAGGAGAGCTAGAATTTGAACCCAGGCCCTGTATTTAATATTATTTCTCCTGTAGAATTTAAAGCCAGCTATTTCAGAGTCAACTGGCTTCCATTCTGGTCCTTCCTATAGAAGAGAAAGAAAGGAATCAAAAATAATGCTGAGAGCATCTTCATTTCAAATCCTGACTCAGTCATGTTCTAGGTGAGGTTAGGATAATGGCTTCCTTCCTCTGAAGTTTGCTTCCCTCATCTGTATACTTAAACTGTATATTTCACTAGGACTTCTAAACTCTAAAATTATGAGTTGCTTGTTCAGAAAACCCCATGGATAATATTATGGAAACAGATTTAGACAATCCATGAAAAGGCAAGGAAGTAGGGGCTTCTAGGTGTAAGATTGAGCAACATCTCTGGAGTCAGGAGGATCTGTGTACAAATCCAGCCTTAGACATTTAACACTTACTCTGTGACCCTGGATAAGTCATTTAAGCCCAATTACCTTGTCAAAAAAAAAAAAAAAAAAAAAAAAAAAAAAAAAAAAAGGCACCAGAACCAGTGAAGTGGTAAACATTTATTAAGTTCTTGCTATGGGCCTGGCACTATATTAGGTACTAGAGGTTAACAAAAAAGAAAAATTATATTGGGGAAAACAAAATGTTTGCCTAAATGCAATAAGAAAAATATTTATCATGGTTAGAGAACCAATTTTAACAAACATTTTTGCCTTTGTATCCTGGATAACTCAGTGCTTCATACATAGTAGGAGCTTTAATAAATTCTTATTGGGTTGAAAGGAATTGAACTTCCCAGAGATTTTTTGGGGGAAGTGGGGGAGAAGGGGAATGAAAAAAATGTATGTTTGTTTTTATTCCTTTGATTCTCTCAAAGAAGCCTGACTTTCTGGTCAGTAATGAGTGCTACAGCATGGTATACCTGATGCCAGATTGGATGCTGTTTCTGATTTGTGACTTTATTATCTGTTTGCGGTCACATCATTCTGTAATTAGCCACTTCAGAATCAGACATTGCTGGCAAATGTTTCAATTTTCTTCTAACTAAATGCTGGGCAGAATCCCATAAGAAGGACAGAGACAGAAGTCAGGCTATACCCAGAAACAGATGCAACTGGGAAAATTTCTCTGTGGAACAAAATTTTCTCCCATTAACTACTGATGGATGTGATAAAAAGCCTTCTTTCTGTTACCAATCACCAGGAAGGAGTGAACCCACCCTCCAGCCCTCCAATATTATTTTATATAATTTGTGGGGGTATATGGAACACATTCAGTTTTGTTTCATACAGAACCCCCCCTCCGTTATTTCTTCCTGTGGCAAATATTATAAATAGGCCCCCCCTCTCTTTATCTGATCCTTCCCTAAATGTTTTTCATTTGAAAACCACAGTTAATTTTAGATAGTTGTCACAGATAATCTCAAATTTGTGTGTATTGTATGCCCCAGTTCTAAGAAAAACATGCCATTTCTGAAAGTTTCTGCCTTGACCTTTTCCTCTAGTGCCAGGGCCAGAACTCACTCCTTTCTCTTGCTTTTGTCCAAGGAATCTCCTAGTAGCACAATGGCCTTGCTGGCTTCCATTTTCCCAAATAGATAAAGTTTATCCATTCTCTTCTGTTTCCTCTATGTTTCCAAATTGTATAGTTAGGCCTAAAGGGATTGCCTTGTCTATAAAAGGTAAGAGATAGCAAAGGTGTGGTTTTATAGACTGGGGACTCCTGCAGTTTTACTTTGACAAATCTCCCTCTTCCTTCCCTCAGGAGGTTGGGTTCCCACCCTTCTTTCTACAACTTCTGTAAAGGTAGTACAAAGAAGAGGGGAAAAAGAGGTTGTTTTCTGAGCCTAAGCCACATTTCTTTTGGCAGTGGTTAAAATGTAAAGAACATTCTAATTCTAAGCGTGGAGAGGGGGTGAAGAAAAAAGATTTTTGGATGTTTTTCACCAAGAAGGTATGCAAAAGCATCATATTCTAGGAGTACTCAAAGGTTTTAGGCGAGGATATATTTGTGGAGGACCAGCTTTCCTTCCCTGCTCTGACTTACCCTTTCTTCTATCCCCTTTCTATCCCTCCTTCTTCCTTCTCTTCCTCTTCCACAATTCCTTATGACAGATAGTACAGACATTTTTACTTTCATTTTCCACATGAGGAATCAACAAGGGAAAAGGATTTGCCCCAAATCTGTTCGAAGAACCAGGGCTAGAATTACAATCTCTTTCTTAAAAATCTAGTATCTTATCTAAGATACCATACTGCCTTTTTCACTCAGAAAGTGGCTGATGGGTAGATAATTCTGGGAATAACAGACTTGGGAGCAGCTCTGTTGCAAAACTAAACTTAGTGAGGAAGGGTCTTGCCCAAGTAGATGTTTACTATGAATACTAGGCTATAAGCAAGGTCCTATGCTCGCTCTTGAGCCCCAAACCGGGAATTCACTCTTGCCTTCCCACTTCATTGAGGCACAACTTTAGAAAAGAACTTTTTTTAGAAAGGAACTTTAGAGGTCATCAAGTCCATTTCAAGCTACAGATGAGGAAATTCTGTCACAGAGAGCTTAAATCCCTGTCTTCTTGCTCAAGAGCCACCTCACATGGGAAACCTAATCTTATTTTTTTAGTTGCCTGGGATCTCTCCCCTTTCAAGTTACTACTCCTGTGTACATTTGTATAATATCATTTTCTCTATTAAAATGAAATTGCCTTGAAGATGGGAGCAATTTTTTTTTTTTTTTTTTTTTTTTTTTTTTACTTTGCTTTGTTTCCCCTTGCCTCCAGTGGCTGACATGACACCAAGTACACAGTAGGACCACAACAAAGACTTATTCAGTTACATTGGGTTGAAAAAGTTTCTGATACTAGAAGATACCTACAAGAGTTTTTGCATTTTAGTTGAGTATAAGATCCTAGGATGAAGAATTGAAAAAGCTTTCAACATGATCTAATTCTTAACCTGGGGTCCATGGATAAATTTTGAGAAGTTCATAAGTTTGGGGAAGGGAAAAAACATACATCTGTGCTTTTATTAACATCTAACTAAAACTTCCTTCAGTTATGAATGTAAGCACTGGTATGTATGGATCCATATGCTTCACCAGACTGCCATATGTGACAGAAGAATGAAGAACCTTCGATTTAGTGCAATCACTTTATTTTACATATGAAAAAAATGATTACTTTGGAATTATGCAAAGTTCGGAGTGGTAAAAAGGAAATAAATGGGAATGTTAGAAGACTATTACAATAGTCATAGAAACATGGGGTCCAAGATCTAGATCTGAAAGGAACCATAGAGAACATTGAGTTAAAGTCTTTTATTTTTACAGATAAGGAAACTGAAATATATAGAGAGGTCACACAATAAATTCCTGTGACAGGATTTGAACTCTGATTTTTGACAGGCTGGTGGTATTAAGGATTTTCCCCTTCACCAAAGCCAAACTAGAATGGTAACAGTGAGAAAAGAGAAGAATGTGAAAGGAACCCTAGTAAATGATTGGATATGAAGAGTTTGGTGCAGTGGAAAGTCAAATGGCAAGATTTTGAATATGAGAGCAAGTGCATGTATATGTCACTAATAATCATATCAGAAGGTGAGATTGTTGAGGGAGAAAGATTATAATCTTAATTTTAAATAGGTTGAATTTGAGGTGGCAGTGGGATATCTAAAGAGAGATGTTCTGCTGTAGTTAAAGATATGGGTGGATCCTTTAAAAGATGTAGGAACTGATGCTAGAGATCTGAAAATCCTCTGAACAGAGATGTTACCTGAAGCTGGGGGAATAAATAAGCTTAATAAGGTGAAGAATGTAAAAGGCAAATCAATCCAGAACTTTGTAGAGTATCCATCTTCAGCAAAGAAGATGAAAGCCAGTGAAGAAAGAAAGAAAGAAAGAAAGAAAGAAAGAAAGAAAGAAAGAAAGAAAGAAAGAAAGAAAGAAAGAAAGAAAGAAAGAAAGAAAGAAAGAAAGAAAGAAAGAAAGAAAATAGAAAGGAAGGAAGGAAGAAAATAGAAAGGAAGGAAGGAAGAAAATAGAAAGGAAGGAAGGAAGAAAATAGAAAGGAAGGAAGGAAGAAAATAGAAAGGAAGGAAGGAAGGAAAGAAGGAAAGAAAGAAAGAAAGAAAGAAAGAAAGAAAGAAAGAAAGAAAGAAAGAAAGAAAGAAAGAAAGAAAGAAAGAAAGAAAGAAAATAGAAAGGAAGGAAGGAAGAAAATAGAAAGGAAGGAAGGAAGAAAATAGAAAGGAAGGAAGGAAGGAAAGAAGGAAAGAAAGAAAGAAGGAAGAAGAAAGAAAGAAAGAAAGAAAGAAAGAAAGAAAGAAAGAAAGAAAGAAAGAAAGAAAGAAAGAAAGAAAGAAAGAAAATAGAAAGGAAGGAATGAAAAAAATAGAAAGGAAGGAAGGAAGAAAATAGAAAGGAAGGAAGGAAGGAAAGAAGGAAGGAAAGAAAGAAAGAAAGAAAGAAAGAAAGAAAGAAAGAAAGAAAGAAAGAAAGAAAGAAAGAAAGAAAGAAAGAAAGAAAAACAAAGGAAGGAAAAAAGAAAGGAAGGAAAAAAGAAAGGAAGAAAAAGGAAAGGAAGAAAAAGGAAGGAAGGAAGGAAGGAAGGAAGGAAGGAAGGAAGGAAGGAAGGAAGGAAGGAAGGAAGGAAGGAAGGAAGGAAGGAAGGAAGGAAGGAAGGAAGGAAGGAAGGAAGGAAGGAAGGAAGGAAGGAAGAAAAAGAAAGAGAAAGGGAGGAAGGAAGGAAGGAAGGAAGGAAAAAAGAAAGAAAAAAGGGAGGAAATTCAAAGAAAGACAAAAAACAAAATACCTCAGAGATGAAAGCAATAGAAAAGTTTAGTAGGACTACTGATCTACCATAAGCTAAAAAGAGGACGAGGACTAAAAACAAAATGGTGAAAACAGAAACCATATAAGAGCTTGCGCAAACAACAAAAAAGTATGGGTACTATATGAAGGCAACTTTTTCAAGACTCACAGAATCAACAGTTTTTAAATTGGAAGAAGCTGTCTGATCTTACCAGTGATAGAATGAAAACTTCCTCTACAAAATCTAGCATGATCTGACTCTTTGTTGAAAGATATAGCTAACCTGCACAATGGATAGAGCATTGACCATATTATAGTCAGGAGAATCTGAGTTCAAATCAGCCTCAGATACTTACTAGCTTGTAAGTAATCCAGGGCAAGTCACTTAACCCTGATTACCTCAAAAATAACATTACAACAAAAACAAAATACATAGAGATAAAAGAAAAACAAGAGATAAAATCCACCATTTTTGGAAGCAGCTTATCCCACTTTTGGATGGCCCTGATTTTATATAACAAATCCAAATTTGATTCATCATTATTTCTTCCTGTTCTTTTTGGACAACTAGAACTAAACTAAATAACTCAAATCCTTCTTTTACATGATAGCCATTAAAGAGAAGACTTTTCTAATCTATTCCTTTAAGTGATCTTTTTATTATGTAAATCTTAAAGCCTTTATCCCAATTATATAATCTCAAAGTTTTCACCATTCCATTTGGTTCTCCATACATTTTTTGGATTATCCTTTCTGAAATGCAGTGCCCAGAAAAGACTAGAATGATTCCAGATATGGGATGATGGAGACAGCATATAGAAGGATTGTCACTTATCTTTCTTAAACTAAGTACTTTTCCTCTCTTAATGCAACCCAAGATTATACATTACAGATTCACAAAACATCTGTAATTCACTAAACCTCTTAGGACTTTTTTTTTTTTTTTTTTTTGGCTGAGGCAATTGGGGCTAAGTGATTTGCCCACAGTCACACAACTAGGGAGTGTTAAACCATTTGAACTCAGGTCCTCCTGATGCTCTATCCACTGCACTACCTAGCTTCCCCAACTTTTTCCTCTTGAGTTATTGTTTAGGTCTTGTTCCTGTGACAATGATTTTTTGAACCAAAGTTGAGTTTACATTTGTCTCTATTAAATTGTATCCTATTATAGTAGTTATAATAGATATAGCCTATTGTTTTAGCCTGTTGAGATATTTTTTAATCCTCACCATCATATAATGCATTTGCTCTTCCACATAGTTTTTGTATTATCCTCAAGTTCAACAAGCACAATATTTATATCCTTATTGAAAACATCAATAAACAACACAGGGCCAAACAGAGGTGCTCTGCACTAATGGACACCTTCCAAGTTGACATCGAAGGCACAATGACCACTCTTTGAATTGGCCCATTTAATCAGTTCCAAAGTCAATTCACAGCACTAACCTCTAGATTTTTCATCTCTCTAGCTATTCCACAAGAATAGCACAAAAGACTTTGTCAAATACCTTGCTAAAATCTAAATAACCTATATTTAAACCATATCTAGCATTCCTCTTATCTACAAGTTCAGTGACAACAAGGAAAAAGGAAATAAGGTTGTTCTGGCACGACCTGTTTCTGATGAAACCAGGCTGACTCTTTGTGGTCACCACTTCCTCTTCCAAATGTTCACTAATCATACTTTTAATACTATGCTCTAGAATTCTGCCAGGGATACAAGACATGCTCACTGGCCTACGGTTTTTATTCCTTTCCTTTTCTTGAAAATTGGGACATTTGCTCTGCTTCAGTTCAATTATATCTTTCTTGTTTTTCACAGTCTGAGATCATTGACATTGTCTCAGTCATAACATTTCCTACTTCTTAAAATATTAGTTATGTATGTCTGGACCAGTAACTTAACCTCTATTTGCCTCAGTTTACTCAACCATGAAATGGGGATCATCATAATACCTACTTCCCAAGGTTGTTGGGAAGATTAATAAGATAATATCTGTAAAAGGTTTAATATAGTACCTGGTGCATAGTAAGTGCTATATGAGAACTTGTTCCCTTCTCTTTCTCTTACATGAGGATGTTATTCAACTGCCCGTAGTTTACCAAACACATCCCAATTCTCTCTTCTTGGGTATCATCTTCCTATTACCCATTTATTAGCCTTGTCCTTTCCTGTCCAAAGATGACACATAATGTCAGAAGCAAAATAAGAGTTGAATGGTTTGGTAATGAATTCTATTATAGTGAATTGAAGTGCTAGGTGGTAAGTAGGACATCAAAGGGGCATCCAGGACAGGACAGTTTAGGTTTTGGTCTTGAAATAGACTCAATAATTTAGAGAAAGCCAAATAATTTTTCTGTATTTGGTTTTCTTTTCTCAAAATATGGATAATCAATTAGAGGAGAAGTGTGGTTTTTAGGGGTCTAGGCTTGAGGTAAAAAAATTAGAGTTCAAATTCTATTGACTCTGGGCAAATTATTTGATTTTTTCTGTGCCTCAGTTTTCTGTTCTAAAAGATAAGAGAAGTTGTACTAAATCAAGGATCCCCTGATCCTCTATCTGATTCAAAAAGTACGCTTTCATAATTCTACAGAAGAGAATCTTTTGAAAGTTTACATATGGAGCAGAATTAGGAAATAGTATGTTTGTCCCAACTAAGCCATTCTGGTGGTAATCCGTGGGCTGGACTTTCTCTGGGGCCATATGAATGAAAGAAGTGCCTGTGTTATAGACACAAAGTGTCTTAGAATGAGTTACCTTTTGCCTGGGATTTGCCTTTGCTAGGTAGAAAGGTGGGAAGGAACATTGGAAATTTATGTACTTAGCTAGCAAAAAGGAGACTTGATGTCCTTTTTCTCTTAAAATTAGACATTTGGTTATAGCCACAATGTCTCAAATCTCCTAGTGAGGTTTTAAGCTTAAACAACTTAAAACTTCACTAAGACTTTTAAGACATGCTGCTCTCCCCTCATATGCTGAATTTATTTAGAAGATGATTCTAGATATATTCAATTGTTGGGTTTCCTCTTTGAACATTCTCGTCTTCTCTCTTTTGCCCATATGCTGTCTATTTATGATCAAAGAGATAAATCACCAACTTTTTTTTTCTAGTTTAAAGAGAGAGAACACAAAAGAGATGTGATCAAAATCAGAATTATTCTGACAATATTAGTCAAGATTAATGACTAGATTAGACGAGATTAGAAGGGAAGCAATAAACTGGGAAAACATTTTTACAGTCAAAGGTTCTGATAAAGGCCTTATTTCTAAAATATATAGAGACTTGATTAAATTTATAAGAATTTAAGTCATTCTCCAATTGATAAATGGTCAAAGGATATGAACAGACAATTTTCAGTTGAAGAAATTAAAATAATTTCTAGTCATATGAAAAGGTCTAAATCACTATTGATCAGAGAAATGCAAATTAAGACAACTCTGAGATACCACTACACACCTGTCAGATTGACTAAGATGACAGGAACAAATAATGATGAATGTTGGAGGGGATGTGGGAAAACTGGGACCCTGATGCATTGTTGGTGGAACTGTGACTGAATCCAACCATTCTGTAGAACAATTTGGAACATTGTTCAAAAAGTTATCAAACATTGCATGCATACCCTTTGACCCAGCAGTGTTTCTACTGGGCTTATATCCTAAAGAGATCTTAAAGAAGGGAAAGGGACCCACATGTGCAAAAATGTTTGTGGCAGCCCTTTTTGTAGTGGCTAGAAATTGGAAACTGAAGGGATGCCTATCAGTTGGAGAATGAATGAATAAATTATGGTTTATGAATGTTACAGAATATTATTTTTCTATAGGAAATGACCAACAGGATGAATACAGAGAGCCCTGGAGAGAGACTTACATGAACTGATGCTGAGTGAAATGAGCAGAACCAGGAGATCATTATACATGGCAACAAAAAGACTATACGATGATCAATTCTGATGGAGGAGACTCTCTTCAACAATGAGATGATTCAAACCAGTTCCAGTTGTTCAGTGATGAAGAGAGTCAACTATGAGAACTGAGTTTGGTTCACAACATGGCATTCTCACTCTCTTTGTTATTATTTGTTTGCATTTTATTTTGCTTCTCTTCTTTTCTGGTTTGATGTGATTTTTCTTATGCAGCAAGATAATTATATAAATATATATGTATATATTGGATTTAACATGTATTTCTACCATGTTTAACATATATTGGACTACTTGTCATCTAGGGGAAGGAGGGGAAAATTGGAACACATGATTTTTCAAGGAAGAGCTAATGTTGAAGAATTGTCCATGCATATGTTTTGAAAAAAAAAAAAAAAGATTTAATTAAAAAAAAAAAGAATTATTAGCTTGATAGCAACTTTTGGACAAGGTAGAGGTAGGAAGAGCAAAGGTGATACTTTTATCTAAAGCAGAACCAAGTAAGACAGACATAACTCTTCATACTCAGCAAAATGGATTCCAGCCAGGGCAGGCCTTGGTCAGAGCTTGGTCCAAGGTTTTCTTCCCATGCAATATGAGATCTCAGGACTTGATAGGAAAGAAAATGGTATATTCCATTCTCTATTGTCCATAACAATGGAAAAAAACTCAGATACATGAAGAGCTTGTCTTACTTGGTTTGATTTTGGACAATTCTAATTATTCCTAATTATCTCTCAAATCATAAATTCCCAAATTTGGAATTTTAGAACATCTAAGCAACATAGTAAAAGTAATTCTCAAACTTTTTTTTGTTTCAGGAACACCTTGAGGACCTCTTGAAGAGGATCTCTGGAAGACCACTTAAGAACCATTGATATAGTGGATAGAGTGCTGGATTTGGAATCAGGAACACTTGAGTTCATTTATTTATTTATTTATTTTCTTTTTTCTTTTTTCTTTTTTTTTTTTTTTTTGTTAATTTTTATAATTATAACATTTTCTTTGGCAGTACATATGCATAGGTAATTTTTTTTTTTTTTTTTTACAACATTATCCCTTGTACTCCCTTCTGTTCCGAGTTTTTCCCCTCCTTCCCTCCACCCCCTCTCCTGGATGGCGGGCATTCCCATACATATTAAATATCTTATAGTATATTTTAAGTACAATATATATGTGCAGAACTGAATTGTGTTGTTGTTGTTCTTGCAAAGGAAGGATTGTATTCACAAGGTAAAAATAATCTGGGAAGAGAAACAAAACAAAACAAAACAAAACAAAACAAAACAAAACAAAAAAACAATGCTCACAGTTTACACTCATTTCCCAGTAGGAACACTTGAGTTTAAATCCCACCATGGATATTTATGTTAAAAAGTGAACCCCATGCAAGTCACTCTTGGTGGATCATTTTTTCATTGGTAAAATCAGGGGGTTGTACTTACTAGTTTTTAAAGGCCTCTTTCAGCCTTAAATCTAAAATATTCCTAGAAAGGATAATATTTTATGAATTCTGTAGTCAGGGTCAGAAGAGCCTCAATGAAAATCTCAAATCCATCACCTAGGAATATTGTGATTTTGACAAGAAAGTTCCTTAACTTTTCGTGGACTTGTTCTTCTCATCTAGAAAATGAGGGACTGGAACAGTACAACCTCTAAAGGACCTTCCAAATTAAAATCCTCTGATTCTGTTGTACTATAAATAAATGATGGTTTATGTGTTAGTGACTGAACACTGGCGGGAGAATCGTGGACTTGGAGTCCACCAACCTGAGTTGGAAGTAGTCTTCTCTTTTTGCCACTCATTATCTATGTATCTGACCCTCAGTTTTTTCTTCTATAAAAGAAGTGGGTTGGACTCAGTAATCTCTAAAGTCCCTCTGAACTCTAGATCTTATGATCCTTCTTCAGCTGGCTAGAACGTTTCTGGAAAATTGAGTTTAATTCCATGGATGAGTCATCTCACTTTTCTAGGCTTCAGTTTTATCATCTGTGAAAGGAGAGAGTTGCACTACCTGGTCCCTGAAATAGGTTCCCATTTTAAAGCCTCTGATCCTGGGATTACACTTCCCTTTGCAATGGAATCCCTGAATTGGGACCAAAGCTTGTCTGTTCCACCATTTTTTTGTTTTCCCTCCCCACTTTTTAGAGAGATTGGAACTTAGTCATACAGTCATGACTTGAAGCTCTACATGTTTCTAGGGACCAGTTCATTGACTTGTAGAACTATAACTGAAAGAAAGGAAAATGAAAAGTAGATTTATTCCAGGGTCAGGGCAAGGTAGATAGAAAGAAAAAGACAGAGACAAAGATACAGAAGAGAAGAAGCACAAACATACACATATACACAGAAAGAGAGACAGAGACACAGACACAGAGAAAGACAGAGACAGAGACACACACACAGAGATAAAGACAGAGAAAGAAATAGAGACAGAGACATAAAGAGAGACACACAGAGATAGAGATAGATAGAGATGAAAGAGAGAGAATATTCTTTTTTATTAAAGCTTTTTATTTTCAAAATATATACCTGAATAATTTTTGACATTCACCCCTTCAAAATCCTGTGTTCTAATTTTTTCCCTACCTTCCCCCCAGTCAGCAAGTGATTGAATATATGTTAAAGATGTACAGTTCTTCTATACATATTTCCACAAATATCATGCTGCACAAGAAAATTCAGATCAAAAAGAAAAAAAAAATAAGAAAGAAAACAAAATACAAGCAAATAACAAAGAGTGAAAAAACTATTCTGTGATCCACACTCAGTATCCACAGTCTCAAGAAAGAATATTTTTGCTCAAGGAAACTGGGAATAAGAAGGGAAATATGGAAAAACAACACTCAACTGACTTAACCTGATTAACTATTTTAAAACGTTTAGGGAAAATGGTCAAACATTTAACTGCTTCCTGGAATTGAAGGACCAGGTCAAAGGTAGCATTTTATTAAGCTTTCCTTTAGGCTTAGAAACCCCTGAGATCTTGAGACTTGAGTATCTTCCTAATAGGGGTGGGGAGATTGGGAAGGACAGTTCTTAGCTGAGTAGCTGAGATTTTGGGGTGACCAACAGTTCTGAAAGAAAGCTGTTGAGCTGCTTTTTGCTATTGGCACCTCTCTGAGTGACAGCTAGCTTTTTATTCAGGGTATTACAGGACCATAGGGATTAGTACTTAAAGATCATTTAGTTGAACTCTCTTTCAAAAGAAAGAACTGAGACTGAGAAAGGAAAAATCACTTGCCATGCATTTTTCAGGTAGTGAGCAACAGAGCTGAGATTTGAATCCAGCCCTCTTGATATCAAACTTCACTGTGTCCTGGGAGCAATTTAGTGTAAGGGATAAACTGCCATGAATGGGACCAGGACTCCCTAGATTCAAATTCTGCCTCTGAGACTTCCTGGCAGGGTTATCCTGGTCAAGTTCCTTAATTTCTCAATCTTTGTGTATAAAATGGTATTAATAATACCTGTAGCCCCTACTTTTGTTGTCAGATTGGTGAGCCTCAAAAGATATAATTTAGGGGCAGCTAGGTGGCACAGTGAATAGAGCATCAGTCCTGAAGTAAGGAGGACCTGAGTTCAAATATGATCTCAGACACTTAACACTTCCTGGCTGTGTGATCCTGGGCAAATCACTTAACTCCAATTGCCTCAGAAAAGAAAAAAAATAAAAGTGAGAGAGAGATAATTTAAGGAAAGCATTTAGAGAACTCCTAACTGACTGTCAGATGTGATTATCATGGAGAATCATTATCTTTATCTTGACTGGTGCTTGATGGGAATAAAGAAATGCCCATCAATGGCTGATTCTTTATCTTAATTTTTTTTTTTAATTTTGGTAGCCCAAGTAGTGATCTTGTTGTCCCAGTCACCCACCCCAAGCTCCAAAGAATGACCATAGTGAAGAATCCTTGAACAGTGATACTTTCATCTCTCTGTATTTTACCCTGTGACCCTCATACCACTGGTCTATTAACAGAGCTCCCAACCAGGTGACTGCTGGCCAAAGCCCAGCAGAGTCCAAAGTGATTTGGGATTCAGGACACTGAACGAGCCACTGATTAGCTAGTAATCAGCTAGTGATTAGCAGGCTGAGGTCACTGGGAGTTCAGTTCTTATTGTTCCTTGTAAGAATCTTGGAATGTTTGTGAGGATGCTATCCATTGTAAAGCCTGATCCAGAGAGATTTGATTAAGAAGAAGAAAATCTTCTTGTGCTTTCTCCTCCACCCCCAAGAAAGATTGAGCAAGTCCACACTCAGGAGGTCCATGGTGTGTGCACAGAGCTCTTGGCTAGTTAAAAAAAAAAATACTGAGGATGAGCTTGGAGATCAATTAATCAGTAAACATTTTTAAGCACCTACTATATACCAGACATTGTGCTAAGTGTGGGGGATATTAAAAGAGGCAGAAAATTGGCTCTAGTCTCAGGCTCTTATAATCTCATGGGCAAGTAGGAAAAACAATGGATTAAATGGAAGGAGACCTCAAATTACTGAGATTAAAACCTAAGAAGCCTCAGAATGCAAACCCCAATATCTATTAAGTATCTTCTCTATAGAATTACTGGAAAATGGTCATCCAGTGTCTAGTTGAAGACCTTGAGTTGTGGGGAGATCAGTACCTTTCAAAGTAGCCCATTCCTCTACCTTTGGATAGTTCTGATTGTGGGAAGGGTTTCCTCCATTTCTATCCTACCCTCTCATCCTTTATATCAAGTACCTCTCTTCAATTCCTACACATTTCTTTCAGTTCTAGCCCCCAGGGCAAACAATGCTAGTCTAATCTTCCTTCCATATGCGGTTCTCAAAGATAAGCAAAACAACTTATTCCTCTTTGAAGCCTTTTCCTCCCATGCTAAATATCTCCAATTCCTCCAATAACCCATGGGCTGGGTACCAACTCTCTCACCCATCATTTCTAAAATAGGCATATGCCAGTTTGCTAAGAACTTTCTTAGAACAGGACTCTCAGAACTAAGTATCATCCTCTAGAAGTGGTGTGAATAGAGCAGGGGCTGCTAACTTGCTGTGGGATAGCAGGAAAAGTTCTCCCTGGGTCTCAGTTTCCCCACATATAAAAGTAAAGGATTGGACTAGATCAGGGACTTTTGATAACTGGTTTAAATATGCTTTCTTTCCTTGGTAATCTTAGGCATTTTATTTTATGCATTTAAAAACATTATTTTGAGGAATCCATTTATTTCACTTGATAGCCAAAGAGGAACATAGCCTCAAAATATTAAGGACCCCTAAATTAGATTCAGTTCCTTAATTAGAATCCATTTTATCCCATAGTTTCTTATCAGTTATTTTCAGTATTCCAAATTATAAGGAAGTCACATTGAATCAATAATCATGTTCAGCTACCTGATTACAAAATAGTTCAATTCATGGGGGGGGGGGGTAATTCCAAGAAATTCCTGACCTTGGCTGACTAAGAGTTATTTCAAGTTTATTTTTTGCTTGTTTGTCTACTGTTCTAAGAAGTAAGAATAATATCTTATGACTCATTAGTGCTTTGTGGATTACAAACTGTTTCTTTGTGTTATCTTTGTAAAAAATTATTTCTATTCCCATTTTACATTTAGGAAAATTGAGATTACCTGCCTATGGATGTGGACAGTTAAGTATGACAACTTTAATATGAATCTAAATCTGATGATTATGTCTACCCTTTATAAGGCATAGTATGATTTCTACCATTAGGAATTCTGCACCTTTAAAATGGGCATGTTGGATTCTTGTAGAAGTTAGGATGGACTAGTGGGGAAATGAGAAGAGGAATTTTTTTTTCCTGCGGCAATTGGGGTTAAGTGCCCAAGATCACACAGCTAGGAAATGTTAAGTGTCTGAGGCTAGATTTGAACTCATGTCCTCCTGAGGCTGGCACTCCATCCACTGTGCCATCTAGCTGCCCCTGAGAAGAGGAATTTCTTTGGATAAATATATATGGGACAAAGAAAGACCCTTCCAATAGGGATAAGTTGAAAAGGAACTATTAAAAACAAAGCTGTAGTCTTATCAGACTCTGAAAGCTATTGAGTAAGCTGCAGAAATCTAAAATAGCCATGGGTCAGATGTATTTTCTACCCTTAACATGTCCCTCTGTTCACCCCATTTATCTTGCTTAAAATGTCTCTCTTCTCTGCTCATCTAAGTTCTGCTCTTCCTTCAAGGTTCAATTGCTGTTAGGTTAGTAACTTTTAACATACATACTTGTGGGTAAGAATTGCCACCAACTCTGTGGCATTTAACTAAGTTTTCTTCTGGTTTGTTCTAAAGCAATGAAATTAAAAGAATAAGCACAGGCTAAGAAGAGGCAAAATTAGCTATATTTGCATGTGATACAATGGTTTATTTAGAAAATCCTAGAGAGTCAATGAAAAAATTAATCAAAACAATTAGTGACAGGGTAAAATAGCAGGATGCAAAATTAAAAAAAAATCAACAGCTGTTCTCTCTATTACTAACAAAACCCAGCAGGAGAGTGGAAAAAGAAATTCCATTAGAAATAACTACAAAATGCATAAAATATCTGGGATAAATCTACCAAGACATACTGGGGACTTACATGAATATGTAACACCCCCTCTGGATTTACTTTCCTAATTCTCACTTGCATTGCCAGATTGGGTCCCCAGAGGACAGTTGAGTATTAACTACCCTCAGTGTTCTAAGGGTAGTCCTGAGGAGCTAAGCTTCTATTACTGTCACTAATGAGCCCCTATCAGTGTGCTTCCTGTTAAATACCAGTCAGCTGAAATATCTTTTAGCAAAGATATTTTCTGAGAAGGTATAGCAAAAATAGTTGATTCTTGTAGACTTTCCTGCTGCATGCATAAGGTCCCTGGGGAGAGTGGATTCTATCTTCAAGTATAAAGATAATGAGATATACTTCTAGAAAATACTTAAGACAGAGGAAGGCATCTTTTAAGTGGTGCTAGAAGTCAATCCTCTTTTCTTTTCATAAAGTCTTCATCAAGTTCTCCTTGAGTGTTGAGATGTATGTTGTACTCTTAAGAATTGGTGCATTTCTAGAATCCATAGCTGACATTTCTCTGCAAAAGGATTATACTCTTTGAAGCCTTCACCATCCTTGAGTGACTGTCCTTATGTATCTATTTATGAGTGATTCCACTGTCATTGGCCAATACCCTTCAGTGGCCACTGCTACTACTCTTCATCAGCTCTGATAAGATTTCTGATGGGATTTTTGGATCTCTGAAACTCACAAGGTTGCTTGGACACTCCAAATTCTCTGTAAACTGTTGTAACATTTCTGGAAAATAAGTACTTTTCATATACCCCAAGAAAGTCAAAGGCAGAGGAAAAGATGCCATATAATCAAAAGTATTTAGAATCACACTCTTCACAGTATTAGACAATTAGAAACAAAATGGGTATCCACTGATTTGGAAATAGCTGAACAAATTATACTAACATAATCTCATATTACTATGCCATAATAAATGCCAAATATAATTAAGAGGAATTTCTGAAGACTTGTATGAACTGAGACAGAACAAAGTGAACAGAACCAGTAGATTACTTTAAATAATGGACACAATTAAGTAAAGAATTATAGATCAAATTCTGATGGATGTGGCTCTCTTCAACAATGAGATGATTCAGGCCAGTTCCAGTGGTTTTGTGATGAAGAGAGCCATTTGCACCCAGAGAGAGGATTGTGGGAACTGGGTGTGGATCACAAACTAGCATTTTCACTTTTTTCATTGTTGTTTGCCTGAATTTTATTTCTCATTTTTCCCTTTTTTTTCTGACTTTTTTTTTTAATTTTTTTTATTATATATATATATATATTTTATAATATTATCCCTTGTATTCATTTTTCCAAATTACCCCCCCTCCCTTATTCCCTCCCCGCGACGACAGGCAATACCATACATTTTACATGTGTTACAATATAGTCTAAGTACAATACATGTGTGTGAATATCATTTTCTTGTTGCACAATAAACATTAGAATCCGAAGGTACATGCAACCTGGGCAGACAGATATTAGTGCTAACAATTTACATTCCCCTCCCAGTGTTTCTTCTCTGGGTGTATCTACCTCTGTCCATCATTGATCAACTGGAAGTGAGTTGGATCTTCTTTATGTTGAAGATTTCCACTTCCATCAGAATACATCCTCATACAGTATTGTTGTTGAAGTGTACAGTGATCTTCTGGTTCTGCTCATTTCACTCAGCATCAGTTGATTTAAGTCTCTCCAACCCTCTCTGTATTCCTCCTGCTGGTCATTTCTTACTGAGCAATAATATTCCATAACTTTCATATACCACAATTTACCCAACCATTCTCCAACTGATGGACATCCATTCATCTTCCAGTTTCTAGCTACAACAAAAAGAGCTGCCACAAACATTTTGGCACATATATGTCTCTTTCCGCTCTTTAGTATTTCTTTGGGATATAATCCCAGTAGTAGAGCTGCTGGGTCAAAGGGTATGCACAGTTTGATAACTTTTTGGGCATAATTCCAGATTGCTCTCCAGAATGGCTGGATTCTTTCACAACTCCACCAGCAATGTATTAGTGTCCCAATTTCCCCACATCCCCTCCAACATTTGTCATTATTTGTTCCTGTCATCTTAGCCAATCTGACAGGTGTGTAGTGGTATCTCAGAGTGGTCTTAATTTGCATTTCTCTGATCAGTAGTGATTTGGAACACTCTTTCATGTGAGTGGATATAGTTTCAATTTCTTCCTCTGAGAATTGTCTGTTCATATCCTTTGACCATTTATCAATTGGAGAATGGTTTGGTTTCTTATAAATTATGGTCAGTTCTCTATATATTTTGGAAATGAGACCTTTGTCAGAACCTTTGTTTTTAAAAATATTTTCCCAATTTGTTACTTCCCTTCTAATCTTGTTTGCATTAGTATTATTTGTACAGAAACTTTTTAGTTTGATGTAATCAAAATCTTCTATTTTGTGATCAATAATGATCTCTAGTTCTCCTCTGGTCATAAATTCCTTCCTCCTCCACAAGTCTGAGAGGTAGATTATCCTCTGTTCCTCTAATCTATTTATTATCTCCCTCTTTATGCCTAAATCATGGACCCATTTTGATCTTATCTTGGTTATATGGTGGTTAAGTGTGGATCCATATCTAATTTCTGCCATACTAATTTCCAGTTTTCCCAACTGTTTTTTGTTTCCGAATAATGAATTTTTATCCCTAATGTTGGAATCTTTGGGTTTGTCAAAGATTAGATTGCTATAGATGTACCCTTTTTTGTCCTTTGTATCTAATCTGTTCCACTGATCTACCGGTCTATTTCTTAGCCAATACCAAATGGTTTTGGTGACTGCTGCTATATAATATAGCTTTAGATCAGGTACACTTAGACCACCTTCCTCTGAGTTTTTTTTCATTAGTTCCCTTGCAATTCTTGACCTTTTATTCTTCCATATGAATTTTGTTGTTATTTTTTCTAGGTCATTAAAATAGTTTCTTGGGACTGACTTTTTTTTTGTGCAGCATGATATTTGTGGAAATATACAGAGAAGAAGAAGGGGGGGAGAGGAAGAGAGGAGGAAGAAGGAGGAAGGGAGGAAGGAGGAGGAGGAGGAAGAAGAAGAAGAGAAGAAGAAGAAGAAGAAGAAGAAGAAGAAGAAGAAGAAGAAGAAGAAGAAGAAGAAGAAGAAGAAGAAGAAGAAGAAGAAGAAGAAAAGAAGAAGGAGGAGGAGGAGGGAGGAGGAGGAGGAGGAGGAGGAGGAGGGAGAGGAGGAGGAGGAGGAGGAGGAGGAGGAGGAGGAGGAGGAGGAGGAGGAGGGAGGAGGAGGAGGAGGAGGAGGAGGAGGAGGAAGAAGGAGAAGGGAGGAGGAGGAGGAGGAGGAGGGAGGAGGAGGAGGAGGAGGAGGAGGAGGAGGAGGAACAAGGAGGAACAAGGAGGAACAAGGAGGAGGAGGAGGAGAAGAAGAAGAAGAAGAAGAAGAAGAAGAAGAAGAAGAAGAAGAAGAAGAAGAAGAAGAAGAAGAAGAAGAAGAAGAAGAAGAAGAAGAAGAAGAAGGAAGAAGAAGAAGAAGAAGAAGAAGAAGAAGGAAGAACAAGAAGAAGGAGAAAGAAGAAGAAGGAGAAGAAGGAAGAACAAGAAGGAAGAAGAAGAAGAAGGAGAAAAAGGAAGAAGGAGAAGAAGAAAGAAGAAGAAAGAAAGAAGAAAGAAGAAGAAGAAGAAGAAGAAGAAGAAGAAGAAGAAGAAGAAGAAGAAGAAGAAGGAAGAAGAAGAAGAAGAAGAAGGAAGAAGAAGAAGAAGAAGAAGAAGAAGAAGAAGAAGAAGAAGAAGAAGAAGAAGAAGAAGAAGAAGAAGAAGAAGAAATATTGTGTTACTTGTCATCTAGAAATTTACAACACAAGGTTTTGCAGGGGTGAATGTTGAAAATTATCTCATGCATATATTTTGAAAGTAAAAAGCTTTAATTAAAAACAAACAAACAAACAAACAAACAAGTTGTACATGAAAAAAAAATTCTAGATCAAATAAGCTCTGAGGATTCTTATCCCAATTCCTAATCATTTAGATAACAATCAGGTCACACAGAAAGGCTACATTTCCCTCTCTGGATAAGATGGGAAGTCCCTCTAGATCCTTCCAAATTTACAAAGTCTTCCTCTGGTCAAACTGGGGAGAAGAGACCTGGGCAAAGCCAAAGCAATGGCCTCTTCCTTTCTCTTCATATGGTTTCTCTTCTAGAATTTTACTGGAAAAACATGCCTTTGCCTCCAATTTCTGAAATTGTCTCATTCCAGCAAACTCTGTTACAGGACCCAGGGGACATGATGAAATCTTTCAGCCACTTGTCCTGTTTGAAAATCTACTTCATTAAATCATTGTACTTCATTAAAAAGCTTTGAAAAACTTTTTGCACTTAGTCTAAAGCCTATGATTGATTAGCTAATTGATTACAGCATCTTATCACTTACTGAAAGTGATGTGTGATGAATAATGATTCACTTAACTCCACCCCCCTAAACTCCTAAAGCACAAGTCTTGAACCACATTTGGCAAAAGTCTTTGCCTTCCTTTCTATTGTCATTGAATTTTTTCCGGGGTACATGTTATCTTCCAGTTAAAATGACAATTGAAAAAATACCTTACAATCTCAGGTCCACATTATAAGAAGTTAGCTATCCAGAGAGAGAAACTGCATAGTTTGTCTGATCTTTGCCCTGATCCTATCACATGTGGAGTTTTTATGTTCAATTACTTGATTGCCATTTAAGAAAGATATTGATAAGCTGAAATATATCTAGTGGAGAGTGTCCTAGAAGCTTATGCCATACATAGATGGGTGGAAGGAAATTGAAATGTGTAAGACTATGACAATCATCCCACTAAAGAATTCAGAATAGCACATCCTTTAGCAGATTCTCTTCCTTGGTCTCCCAGTCCTTGGAATTCTTGACCACCTCAGGCTAAGTAAAAGTTCAATGTGCACTTGTGAAATTTGCTCTGGCTCTATGCATGAGCTCTCTGACCCATGGAGACCATATCACCACTCTTGTGCTTATGTTGACCATTCTTCTAGCTTTCACTTTTTCATGTTCTGCTCCTTCTGTTCTGCTGTTTGGAGGAGAATACAGGTTATCTTATATCTTCTGTAGCTTTTACTTGTCCTTGTTCTCCTTACTGCTTCTCATTCACTGTTTAGAAAGGCGAGAAATTATCTAAGAATGAAGAATATGAAGTTTGAGAGTTTGTGCCAGTGGGGGGAATCCCAAAAGGAATCTCTTAAAAACCATTTTTCTTCTTGGAGTAGTGGCCCAAAAGTTGGGATTTCTCCTCTTCTTCTGTCTCCAGAAGATTATGAAGTCTCAAATTGCTGGAATTGGACCTAAGCACATTGTTGGCGGGAAACCATGGCCTTTTACTAACACATTTAGAAATCTCACAATTTGGGGAATGATTGATGAAGCCATGATATATAATTATATTGAAATAGGTGCTATAAGAAATGATGAGTTGGATGATTTCAGAAAAAACCTGGGAAGGCTTAAATGAACTGATGCAAAGTGAGATGAACAGAACCAAGAGAACATTGCATACAGCAGCAGTGATACTGCCTAATGATCAACCATGAAAGACTCAGCTACTTTGATCAGGACAATTGATCCAAGACAATTCCTGAGCATTCATCATAAAATAATGCTATCCTACCTCTAGAGAGAGAAGTGAGGAACTCTGAATACACATTGAAGAATACTGTTTTCACTTTTGTTTTGTTTTGTTTTTTGTTTGTTTTGTTTTTTTTTGCTTTTTGGTGGGAGGGGGCATGACTAAAATAGAAATATGTTTTTTCATGACTTCACACATATAGCAGATATTAAATTGTGCTTTTTTCTTTTCAATGGGTGGAGGAGGATGAGCTGGGGGAGAGAGAGACAGAGGACGGAACAGAGAGACAGAGAGAGATAGAGACAGAGAGAGACAGAGAGAGACAGAGAGCAAAGACAGAGAGAGAGAGACAGATACAGAAAAAGAGAAGCAGAGAAAGAGAGAAAATGCAGAGACAGAGACAATGATAGGGCCAGAGAGACACAGAAATAGAGACACAGAGAGGGAGAAGACAGAGGACAAAGACAGAGACAAATTAAAAAAGACACACACAGAGAGATAAAAAAAACTGACAGAGACAGAGACAAAAACAGAGAGAGACACAGAGAGATAAAGGGACTGACCAGAGAGAGACAGAGACAAAAAAACAGAGAGGAGAAACACCAAACATGGAAAGAGACAGAGACACAGAGAGAGAAAGAAAGACACAATACAGAGACAGAGACAGAGAAGAGAAGAGAGAGACAGAGACAGAAGACAGACAGATAGAGACAGAACTACAGAGACAGGGAGAGACAGAGACAGAGAGAGAGGGAGAGGCAGAGATAGAGATAGTGACAAGGACAGAGAAACATACATAGAGAAATAGAGGACAGAGAGGAGAGAGACAAAGACAAAGAGAGAGAGGGGAGACCTGCTTATAGAGAGACAGAGACAAAGAGACAGACAGAGAGAGAAAGACACAAACAGAAA